>NC_056729.1:547014764-547282264 GCF_019279795.1 Protopterus annectens | reverse complement strand
TACATCTATACAAAGACACACACAAACATATATGTTTATAGACATGTCTCCTATATCACTACCACAGTTATGTGTGAGACAGTCTACAGGGGTGGTATGTGACACATATGGTGGATAAACACCGCGGATGGTGTGTGTGGTCTGTGATGTGGACACCCCATGGTCCCCAACATGGGCACAATGGGAACAAGCATCCTACCCAATGCTACTCACAACAGAAGTCCACGTCTTGAAGGTGCCTGGTCTGGACGCTGAGCAGGAAGAGCATGTTGGCCCTGTGAATGTGTACTGGGTGCCTCAGAATGATGTAGCACATTCCTCATGTGTCTGTGGAGCCTGGTATAGAACAGACCATAGACCTGAGTTCAGGGGACAGGAACATGTCTATGTGTGCCCTGAGGGGGGGGGACAGCATCCCCTGGGTGGTTCCACCTGATTGTATTGCTGTAACAGTACATGAGGAGGCCCCAGGCTGGGACACACATGTAATGTGGCCAGGTATTATGGGCAGATGGTTGTGGAGAGGTGGATCTGCTGGCCAATAGAACATATACATGTTATTGTGTCACTATTATAGAACATTTGTTAGTAGTAATAGTCTACACAATCCCGGTACATGTCCAACAGCATGCATAGATATCCCCAATAACACAGACTGTCAGATGTGCAGCAATCTCAGAGCAGCCATACCACTGGCATATATGTAACCATAGCAGCCCTGACAATGGCATGCATTTGATTAGTCTGTAACAGGCCAGCAATGATAGTGTCCAAACAGGGGACATGGCTGCAGTCACATAGCAGAAAGTGTGGTACAATACAATATCTGTCCAAATGGTAGTTAAGCTGTAGCCATACCTAATGAGGTGTGTGTACAGTCTGTTGAAGCTGATATGGTGAGGGGGTGACAGAGATGTGCATTACGAACTGTGGTAACCTTGCTATATGAGTTGCTCAGACCTGTTTTCATCTTTATGTCTTTCAGCCAAGATGGCACATGCACGGATGCCCACCTATTCCAATGCTGAGAATGAAATGTTGATAGCATACATGATCCAGCACTATCCACTGCTGTTTGGCAGGCATGCACATGACCAGCAGGAGTGGACCACCCTGTGGAATGACCTAGTCCACAGGGTCAATGATGCCAGACTGCACACCCACAGTTATGAGCAGGTCCAGCATCATTGTACTGACCTGCTTCGCAATGCCCGTCGGCGTGCTGCTGCAGTCTGGAGGGATCACCTCACCATGGGAGGGTGCCATGCCATCCATCCCCCCGACACGTGGGGAGGAGCTCCTGGCCAGCCTCGTGGCACCTGCCCATCCAGACCACCAACAACCACTGGACCCATTCATGGAGGTGGGTGTCACCCACACACTGGCCGAGAAGCATGCAAGTAAGGACACAGGGCACATCAGTAGACCGCTGTTGTGTAAACATCTGTATTGGTACAGGTAGATCATGCATATCTGACATGTCATAGATATATTGTGTTGCTGCATTGTAGTGATAAACCGATGTCCAGATGTGGTAGCATCGTGGGAATGTACCGTTGATGTATGGTAGTACTGCACCCAGCCTGTAGCAGTGCCACAGGTGTGGCCACTGACATTGCAACTCTCACCCTCTTATGTAGGTCCCTCCAGGATAACAACAAGGCAGCAGCCTGTAGCTGGTGAGTATGTTTTATCTAGATGCTTGCCAACACACCAAGCATGTAATGGTGATGGTATATTCCATGCACACATCTAACACACCTACCCTGAATGCATGCTGTACATGTGTATGTGTTGTTGCTGTGAAATGCACGGTCTCACAGGGGTGACCATGATGGGGTATTGGAAGGGTATGTCAGATACCTACATGATAACTAACATCCTGTCATTGCAGAATGTGTCCACAGGGAGTAACATACTGCTGGTAGACATGGCCTACAGTAGTGACATGTTCTGAACAACACCCATATACAGTGCAACACCAGGGTATATACCTGTAGGACAATGGTAACTGCTGCAGAGATACACTATGGCATAAGGCATTACAGTAGTCCACATTACCAGCTGGGTCTAGGCTGCAACATGTGGTGTTCAGTGTGTGGGAAACTGCAAAGTGACACACATTTGTAGGGCTTACTTGTCATGCATCTGCATGAAAGCTGAAGGAAGGGGAGGGTCTCAGCATGACACACCAGTGCATTGCAGCAGGGATCCTAAGGATGGTAGGAATGGCTCTATCTGCACATAGTCAGGTTCAGGACCTGTGGCAGCCATAACCCAACCCACACAGCAATAGTGATGGCAGTGTGTGAACACCATGGGATGCGCACATGAGTAGACCTTGCAATCATGCAGAATAGGGGGACATGTGTAGAGTAGACTGAACATGCACTGGAAAATGCAGATGGCCCACGCTGGTATACCCTGCCAGGAGCAGTGACTGCTGTAGTGCACACAACATGAGGTGTGATAAACTGTCATGATAAGGGTATGCACATATATGCCCACATGGTGTGTATGCATTGCGGTCAGCAGCCGCACACCTAACACAATCTGTAGACACTGCATGTGAAAGTACAGGACATATGTTACATACCAGGCTCGTGTACTGCTAAGATATTCAGTGATGTGATCTCATGTCAGATCAAGGATGTGCGTGTAAAATTAATAAAGGTGTGTACACCCCCCATAGCCACGGTATGCTCTGATGGTTGTCAGTGTAAGAGTATTGCAGTGGTCATACATAGTCTGTTGATGTTGACAGCTGTAAATCAGGCATCAGGCATTCACCAATGACAACTGTCCACATATCATCCCAGGTATGTGTTGCTGAAAACATAAGGGCTGTGAGAAGTAAAGCTGACATAACTGACATAGTACTACACATTCTGCAATGAGTTGTACACCTGTGAGTTGTGGTGCACAGTACATGGCAGGGTGCAGAACAGGTGCACAGCAATACTGTGTATATGACTGCAGTGGTATCCAGGGGAAGGGGCATCACCTAGTGACACAGAACATGCATCACCCACATGTATACTGTTGATAGCATGGATTGACTATAGCTGAACTGCATGCTGTTCTGTACCATATGTTCTGGATGTTGGCAGATGGGTAATAGGAGGACTGTGTGTACTATCATTGTGCAACCTCACCTGTGTGTGTGTGTGTGTGTGTGTGTGTGTGTGTGTGTGTGTGTGTGTGTGTGTGTGTGTGTGTGTGTGTGTGTGTGTGTGCATCCTAATGGTTAGTTAGTTTGCTTGCAGGGTCACTCTGATGAAGTGGAGGGAGGTAGATGCATTTAGGATGCGTGTGTGCATGTGTGTGTTTGTGTGTGTGGCCATGTATGCAGATGTGTGATTGTGGGATGTTCATACGGCTGTACCTCCCTTTGGGACCATGCAGTACATGGACATGGACTACCACATTACACACCAGGAACACCTGTCATGTGTGTAATCACAGGACAGCAAATAGTATAATATGGTCGGTAGCATGGAACAGGCATCCAGAGGAAAGGTAGACTCCAGGCACATACTTAATAAGCAGTCAGCAGAGAAGTCACCTACAACCCACGTATGCAGTTCTACAGATGCATTGGGGAAGTACTAGTCAACACCAGGGAGTGTATCCAAATATTACAGTTGTCACATGACGGGCTGACGAAGCAGCATATCTGGCATGTACTGAGCATTACATACACATGACACACCAGTGGGAGGTATTATGGATACAACATAATAGCCCACACATATAGGGGCCATGCACATCATTTCCATGCATACACTGGGTGCATATCGAATGACAGCAGTGAGGCCATGTAAATCCACTACACACAGGTCAGGCAGGTAAAGTAGGAACAGGCTTTGTGTTGTGGCCACTTGTGTGGACATTTAGAGGACTGTGATGAGAATAAGTGGTATCAATGTGTGTATGTTAACAAGTGTGATGGAGGATGGGGTAACACATGGACATATACGTGGGACTGTCTATAAAGCCATAGACAGGTAGGTATTATGGAGGTGTGTGTGTGTGTGTGTGTGTGTGTGTGTGTGTGTGTGTGTGTGTGTGTGTGTGTGTGTGTGTGTGTGTGTGTGTACTTTTAGGCAATGCTGTACAGGTTTAAAAGTGCATTTATTGTTTTCCCCCACAGGTGGCGAGGTGTATCAGGGTCCCTCCTGCATGCAATCTGATGTAGGTGTCCATACAGACACCGATGATGATGATGATGATGATAATGTTGAGGCACAGGTGGGGTTGTCAGGGGCCGACACTGTGCCAACATTTGACATCCCCTTTTAGCCACCCCACCCCCGCACATAGTTTCAGTGTCTATACACACCCCATCACCAGTGGCCATACTGGAGGGACAACTGGCATTCAGCGGCAGTGCACAGGAAACTGTGGTAACCATGCCTACTGTGTCCAGTCGCAGCAGGCATAGCCAGATGTCTGGCAGGCCACCACATAGGCAGATGTCCCAGGGTACTCGTGGTAGGGCCGCTGGACATCATGCCCCTGGCAGAGGCGACATAGCTGCTACCAGCAGAAGCATGTTTCAGGCTGTCATGGCAGCGCAGGCATGTATAGAATGTTATGAAAGACAGGGCCTGAGACTGCAGAGGGCTGCTCTTGCATCTTCAAATGACAATGCCCATGAACTGGTTGGCGCCATCCATGGATTAACTGAGTTCATGGATAGATGGTCTGGTGAGATGATGGCCCTCATCAGCCATGGTCTGTCCGTACTTGAACGTGTGGTGGGAGTGCAGTGACATCCGCGTGGACATAGGCTAGCAATGCCAACAGCTGGTAGTCAATGTGGGCATGCCAGGACACCAAGGGGCACCTGTAGTGGCAGTAGCAGCCCCGGCAGTGCAGGAGGTGTGCTGTCCACACCACAGCAGGCCATGTGCATGTGGTCATGGCCAGTCCCAGGGGGGACCTGGTACCAGCAGACAAATGTAATAGCAGGTGAGAGTAGCACATCAAGGCCTGTACCTGGACATGTTCATGGAACCCCTGGCAAGCACAGTCCATGTGTCTGTGGCCAGAGGCAGTGAACTGCACACCCTGCCAGGTATGGTCTGCAGCTGTCCATAAACACCTGTGTAGGGCAGCCACATGGCAGAACTGAGTGCATGCATACCCACGCACTATGCAAACACACCTAGGGTAACCCCATACCTGCACACACCACATCACCTCGGCCAGCTCCCCAGAGTATACCCTCACCCACACACATGGTGTCAAATGTATGGCCCACCCTCAGCCTCTGGCAAACCAACACCACACCCTGTGCATATGATGATACCTGTGCCCCATCCCTATCATCCATACCATCATTGCAGGGACAGGCTAATATGGTTCTGATGCACATGGTGACTGTACAACAGTCTACCACAGCACTGCAGTGTAACATGCTGTAGGGAGTAGAGTGTGAGGCATATTTGGCAGGTAGTGTAGCCATCCAGCAATGATGCCTTATAGCTGTTAGTAACACTGGTTGGTTGTGGTCTCTATAATGTTATCCAATCGTGTTGTAGGTGTACATGTGTCAGCACTAGGATGCCCTGTGCATATGATGATACCTGTGCCCCATCCCTGTCAACCATACCATCAATACAGGGAGAGGCTGATATGGTTCGGATGCACACTGTGACTGTACAACAGTGTAACAGAGTACTGCATGTAACAATGCACTGTGCAGGCTACAGGCAGACTGGCTCAACACGGGCCTACATCTCCTATGGGGGAATGCACATGTACCTGCATATATAGCAGGCTCTACAGGCATGTCACAGCACAGGGTAAGATACATATGTGTGAAAGTGCATAACTACAACCAATGGGAACACAGCCACAGCCATATATGGTAAGCTATCATAATATTACAGTATATGGACTATCTGTTCAACACCATCCTCATATGTGCCACTCACAGACTAACCATGCATATACTGGGCCACTACAAAGTGTGGTCTAATGCCTGTCTGTGGTATGTGACATGTGTGTGTATGGCCCTACAAACATGTAAGCTAATACGGTAACATACAGTGGAGCAGCATGTAACATCAGATAGGACAGGAACTAGAACAATGACATCTACCACATTCTGTACACAGGCCAAAGTACATATTAACAATACACACACTGTCAACATTCATCATAAGTACACAGACCTCAGTACTGTGCAAACAACCACAGAATGTCCAGGTTATGTCATCAAATATAACCCCTACTGTACATAACATGTGTAGAAGTCTGATATCTCACTGGCCTGTTATCAGATATGATCACACTAATTATGGTATACAGCACATATGCACCTCTTAATACATGACATATGTACAAAGGTTGACAGAGTTGTGGCTGGAAGCACATATGCAGGGCCAGTATTGACATGTAGCTGTGATAACTGCATACATTTACTGTTGTAACAGGGTTTGTTGCAACATATGTCCTATGAGGGATATGAAGTCAGTAACTGTCATGGCTTTCACCATCTACAGACTGCAATCCTCACACTACCTTCTGTACTTCACAAATAGATGCTCTGTGGGTAACACATGAAACCAAAAGCACCACACACTGCCCAGTCTGCAGATGACCCTACAGATGGGGATTCCCCATAAACATATAACTGACATGGCAGGTACTAAAACATGTAGAACAGCCATATCCACACACACAATGTTAAACCAACATTACTCCAAATGCAATATAGCAGCACTTACAGTCTGTAGTCAGGTCAGGCACATCTCCCTGCTATGTGTTGCCCTGTTTCCACAGTGTATGGTGTTAGAGGTAAATCCCCAATCCATCTCAGATGCTGTTTGTCAAACAACAGATCTAGTTCCTGCTCACAGTGAATGAAAAGGCCCAACACCAACATGATGTTTCTACATATTGGACTGTGTTTCCATGCAATTGGCTATGGGAATGTTACCACAGTTGTTCCACATGCAATCAGCTAGGGGAGGGCTGCAATTTGTGGAGAGGCCATCAGCTGATCATGAGCATCACTTAAAATACACATGCTGCTGCCTAAGCAAAGCAGGTGTAGGTCTCCACATCCACCAAAGAGGGAGTGAGAGAGGCAGACAGAGGCAAAGACAAGTCAGGGAGGTGTGGGAGAGTAAAACTTAAGCATGGTCGTGTCACACACCTGCCAGCACAGGGTATCAAACCCCTGTTGACTATGTAGTAATATCACATTTCTATGCAGTTATTGGATGCGCCACATAGGTTACATGTTGTGGAGCCATCAGAACATATATGTGATGGTGAGTGACATCTCCAACAGGGATATGGTAGCTATATGGTAGGTGTAGTACACGTGCCTGTCTGCATGAACAGGTGCCAGCATCAACACAGCCACATTTTCACAGGGACGCACACACATTGACACACTTGGCAGGGCCAGGAAAACAACCCATCACTAGTGAGATTGCCACAACACATTACTGTGCAGGTATTACATGCACCACAGGGGTCATACAGAGGTTATATGGGCAAAGGGTATGGGGAGGTGTCTGACATCAGACAGCATGCTTCAGTATGTCACTGGGGGTTGTAGTGAGTGTGAATGTGAACATACGCATCATACAACACACACACACACACACACACACACACACACACACACACACACACACACACACACAGGGTGCCAGTACTGACATGTATGGGTGCATTGATTCACGGGTGTGTAGTGGTCAACTGTGCCAGACAGCTATACAAGGCTAGGTGATGGGTACACCTTGGCATCAGGCCACATGACAATGGTCTGCATTGTGGCTCAGGGATGTAGATTCTGGATTTGCCCACACAGGTAGTTACTGTATTCACCATCCAGTCACCTCCATGAGTATTGTGTGTGGGCAATGCTGTACATTGCTTGCCATGTATGTGTTCCTTAGTCCATGACATGGACAGTGTCTGTGATGTGCACACCTCCTACATGCATGTACAGTGACATGTGGAACTGTACCTGGGTTGTCTGGCCCTTGTTGTGTACACAGATTATCATCAGATGTGCCTGTCCTGACTTCATGTGGCAAGAACTGGTAATGGACAGCAGGTTTACCCTGCACCTACATTGATAGCATGGTAATGGCATTTCCTGGTGTCAGTGGCATCTGTCCATACAGGGCATGTTTTCAGGCATGGTATGTCCTTTGTGGGTCACATTTGATGGCACCGCACATGTTGCAGGTGTCCAGTGGGGAACATGGAGAAGGTGCACTGTCTGCATGTACGTGCCTATTGGACAGATGGACAGGGTGCCATGCCTTCTGTAGGCCACTGCAATCACTCCATAGTTACTATCAGTGGGCAATATGCAGTGCACTACCAACATAGTGGCTGTTGCCTAGGCAAGTGTTTGTGTGTATGAAGCATGGGTTGATAGTGATCTCTGGCTAATACTAGGGTTGCTAACTTTGTTTGCCTGGCCTTGATGTCACATGTATGGGTATGGATATGCACCCCAGCCTCTCGGATATTTCACATCTGTTATACATGTATGGTGGATATTGTGATATATACTAGGGCCACCATATAAGACATTTGCAAAATCTGCTCCCCATTGGGCCCAGTTGTTACACATTCACAACAACCTCCACACAGGATACGAGTTACAAACACAGACAAACATATACACACGTCATGTCTGGGATCAGAATTCTTACCTAACTATTTTATTACACTACAGCAGTACACAGTTATAGTATGTGCCATGGCAATTACTGGAGTAATCCTTCCCCAAAGGTGTATTTCACATTGGATGACATCAGCAGGATTGCCAAAGTAGGGCATTCAAATTGTAGTGAGTGTGGCTAGGCTAAAATGTACTGCTCCCTACACAGACATTGAAACACACACAAAACATCAACAACCAACATATGTGGGTATAGAACCCCTAACAGAGGTCTATATCACACTACAGCATGAAGCTATTTTAGTACGCATCACGGAGATTACTGGAGTACTCCTTTCCCAAAGGTGTATTTCACAGTGAATGACAGCAGGATTGCCACAGTAGGGCATTCGAATTGTAGTGAGTGTGGCTAGGCTAAAATGCACTGCTCCCTACACAGTAAGTGAAACAGACACACAAAACATCCACAACCAACATATGTGGGTATACAACCCCTAATAGAGGTCGATATCACACTACAGTATGAAGCTGTTATAGAATGCACCATGGGGCTTACTGGAGAACTCCTTCCCCAAAAGTGTATTTCACAGTGAATGACATCAGCAGGATTGCCAAAGTAGGGCATTCGAATTGTAGTGAGTGTGACTAGGCTAAAATGCACTGCTCCCTATACAGACAGTGACACACACAAAACATCCACAACTGACATGTGTGGGTATAGAACCCCTAAAAGAGGTCTATATCACAATACAGCATGACGCTGTTATAGGATGCACCACAGGGATTACTGGAAAACTTTTTCCCCAAAGGTGTATTTCACAGTGAATGACATCAGCAGGATTTCCAAAGTAGGGCATTTGAATTGTAGTGAGTGTGGCTAGCCAAAAATGCATTGCTCCGTACACAGACATTGAAACACACACATAACATCCAGAACTGCCATGGGTTGGACTAGAACCCAACCAGAGTTCTATATCACACTACAACAGTACACAGTTATGGCACACACTATGGAGATTACTGGGCTACATTCTTCCCAGAGGTGTATTTCTAGGTGGATGACATCAGCCTTACCAAAGTATAGCATTCGAATTGTATATAGTGTGACTTCCCTAAAAAGCATGGCTCTCTACACAAAGTCAGACAAACACACACACACACACAATTGGCATGCCTGGGATTAGAACTCCTACCTAACAAATTTATCATACTACAGCAGTACACAGTTATAGGGCACGCTATGAAGATTCCTGGGCTACAACCTTCCAAGATGTGTATTTCTAGGTGGATGACATCAGCAGCCTTGCCAAATTTGTACATACGAATTGTATGGAGTGTGACTACCCTAAAAAGCATTGCTTTTTGCACGGACAGACAGACACACACTTGACAAGTCTGGGATTAGAACTCCTACCTAATAAATGTATCACACTATAGAAGTATGCAGTTACAGCATGCGCTACAAAGATTCATGGGATCGATTCCTTCCCAGAGATGTATTTCTAGATGGATGACATCAGCAGCCTTAGAAACATAGGCCATTTTATTTGTAGGGAGTGTGACTACCCTAAAAAGCATTGCTCTATACACAGATACAGACACACACAAACACACACAGTTGCCATGTCTGGGATTTGAACTCCTACCTAACTAGTTTATCACACTACAGCAATACACAGTTATGGGATGCGCCACAGAGATTACTGGGCTACAACTCTCCCAAAGGTGTATTTCACAGTGGATGACCTCAGCAGGCTTGTCATAGTAGGGCTATGGTGAGGGCAGTGTGTGTGCATGGGACATAACCCATTCATCTAGAGGTTGACACGCCACATGCAGGCACACACAGGGTCATATTTCACAGATACGTGTATACAGCTGCTAGATGACTACTTCCTTGTACAGTCATGTTGCACAGCTAGCACATGCACCACATAGTCTGTAATGCTGACCAATACTGGTGGATAGGATCTGCAGTGAGTAACATCTGAACCTCATGTGGTTGGGGCCCTTTGGCTGTGTGCTGGGTGGGACAGGCCTGGATGGCTTCTTGTCACAGTCACCCTCTTCCACACATCTATGTACGTCTACCTTTGGCTTATTATAGTGTGCTGTCCTTACATATATTTCTGTATTCCTACCCACTGTATGTGCAAGGCATGAGTGGTGCATACAGATGAGTGTCAGCACTAACAACTGTGACTGCCAGATATGTCTGGTCCACTGGCGTTTGCAGACATGGCTTTCATGTGTTCAAGTGTGTGAGCATGCACAGTATGTCCTTTCAGTGTGTTGTTGACTGACATTGCCTTCATTTCTCTAAGTGTGTGAGCATGCCCAATATGCCCATCTGTATTTAATGTGTAGATCGAGTCAAGGTAGTTTGTACTACAGTGCTGACCTTTGTGTTGTACACTGACAGGTAGCATGCTGTTTCTGCAGGGTATCCATTGAGCATTTGGCATTGACTGTTACTACATTTCTGCATAGGATGGGGGGCTCATCTGACTATTTCTACATTTCTACACAGGATTGCAGGGCACACCTGACTGTTATTACATTACTACGTAGGATGGGGGGGCACACCTGTTTATTTCTACATTTCTACACAGAATTGGAGGGCCACACCTGACTTTTATTACATTATTACGTAGGCTGGGGGGCACACCTGTCTATTTCTACAATTCTACACAGGACTGGGGACACACACCTGACTGTTATTACAGTACTACATAGGATGGGGGGGCACACCTGTCTATTTCTACATTTCTACACAAGATTGGGGTGGTACACCTGATTGTTATTTACATTACTATGTAGAATGGGGGCACCTGTCTATTTATACATTTCTACACAGGATTGGGGGCACACCTGACTGTTATTACATTACTACGTAGGATGGGGAGCACACCTGACACTTGTACACATTTTGCTATGACTGGTATGTCAGGTACTCCATTTCATTCTGTATTCTTACCTGTCCTGTTGACTAGAGGCATACCAGTGTACTACAAATCGTAGCTTTGGTTGCCCTACATATTAGTGTCTGACTTCCTACCCTTCAGAACTAACATTCCACTGCCTGACCTGCAGTAGTCTGTCTGTGTAGGCCTGGGGGGAATGTTAGCCATAGCCATCATTCAGGGGCCATAGCACAGGCTCTGTTTGGGTTTGCCTACACCTGTCCTACTGGCTGAGACTGTTGTTGGGTATGTGAACCACACTGACTGGCATGTGTGAGTCATATGGACACACATGCCACCCAGCACATTTCCTGCAGTGGGTTTTGTCACCCTGTGTAGTACTGGCTACTATGGTGACTCCAGTATGTGTTACAGATGTCATGGTGCCACTATGGGTGTCTACTTTCTGCTTCCATAACATTCAGCCACCCAATTCCCTTGCATGATCACATCCATACCATAGATACAGGTAACAACACATTCTACTCCATTTGGCAATTGGTAGGTTGATTGACTTACCTTGAGGGTGTGCCAGAATTGCAGATGATGCTGGAGGGCTGCCTATGTTGGATGCACATAGTACACTCCCTATACATGGTTGAGCACAGCTAGTGTCATGTTTGGCATCCCTTTTACTGTATGTGTGAGTAAGAGAGAGGTATCATTCCCTGGGTCCCTACTGTGTCAGTGTATGTGCTATGCATTGTCTCTTTGCCTCAGCCTCAGCATACTGGGAATGTCTCCATCTGCCTACTGGAGCAGGCTCAGGTTGTTCCTCTCCAAGCCACTCTGTGCCTGTGCAGGCCTTGGCATTGGTTGGAGGCTGTGTGGCCATGCCCCATGCTGTTCCTGCTGCAGCTGTTTCTGCAGGACCATATTGTGTAGCATGGCACATACCATAACAATTTGGGTACATGTAGCTGGTGAGTATTGCAAGGCTCCACCGGATGTGTCCAGAGTCTGGTCTGTGCGTGTGCCTCATTGTGGCATTCTTGTTCAGATGTGTGTGCATTTCTGATGGGTGTCATCAATCACAGCTTCAGTGTGTAACCAGCATCCCCCACTAGGTGACCGTAGGGGATGTCCCCATTGTCAAATCTCTGGTACCGCTGCATCAGATGCCATATGGGGAAATGTGATAACTTCCAGAGCAGCCAGCACACACATACATTATAATGCCCTGGGCATCACAGACGACCTGGCAGTTGATGGTGGAGATGCCCCTCTGGTTGATGTAGGCCCTACCCTGATCACTGTGTGGTGCTTTGATACATATATGCATGCACTCTATAGCACCAACTACCTCAGGCTATTCTGCTATTTGGTGGAGGAGATGCATATTGCTGGCCAAAACCTCACGGGTGTTGAGGAATTATACGTGCTCACTGGCATGTGCTGACATGGCATCCAGGAACTGGTGGAATACTCTGGATGCTGATGCCTGTGAGAATCCCATGATATCCCCAATTAAGCTTTGGGAGATACCTGTGGCTAGTATTCCTAGGGCTACACATACCTTGGTATCCAATGGAATGGGTTCCCCTCAGTCAGTTTGGTGTGTCAGGTGAGGCCGGCACAGCTCAACAATTTGCTGCAGGAGGTCTCTGTCCAGCCTATAGTGCTCCACTATCTCCAGCTCATGTAGTCCCTGGTAGGTTACTCTGGGGCTGTGCACTCTTCTCCGTCTTGTCACTGTGGGTTGATCGGCAGCATTCACATCCTCACCACCCTCAGCCTCTTGCACATGTTGTTCTATGTTGCTTGCTGCAACCCTTCTCATTTTGTAGGTTTGTTTGTTAAAATGTCCCCACTTGTATACACCGGTGGTGTAGAGTGTGGGAAAAAAACAGAGAGGAAGATGTTTGCATAGTTTATAGTAGTGTTCTGGGCTGAGCTGGTCTGCTGCCTGTGTAATTGGCTGATTCTGATACATTTCTCCTGCCAGCTATGTTAGTTCTCCTTGATTATCTTCCTACTGCTGTTTTCCCTTCACATTGCCTTCCTCTTTAAGCTCGTGGGTGCACAGCGCAGAGTGCTCAAATGTGCACAGTGCTGCTATTTCTTGGTTTAACTTTCTTTTTCTTACTTTAAAACCCCATGCATGGCATGCACACCCACTTAGGCAATGTAAAGAGTGTTAGGCAGGTTTAGACACACCCCCTAGCTTAGCTGTGCTAATCTAGGAGCAAACCCGAGCCACAGGGCTCCAATCCACTTACAGTATGCCTGACACCCCCCATGATGTCACCTAACTAATAGGCTTGCACCAAGCTATTCCTACTCTTACATTGTTGGGACCTGACTCACATGCTTGGGAAAACTGGGATTCACTATCATTCCCCTCATTTGCATAGGATTGCCTGCTAATGCATAATTACATGTCTCACACTGAGCCTCCCGCCTTAGCAACCACTACTCACTGGCCATGTTGTCTTCTGCCTGCCATTGACTTGCATGGCAGAATACTGATTTTAGTTAGAATGCTTAATTTAGGTTTATTTTGTTATTTTCCCCCGATCCTGTTTGCACGCCATTGCCCTACTCTTAAACAGCCGAGATCGGCTAAAAAAAAAGGAAGTTGAATTTTGTATTTTTTTCACTGTTTGCAATGCCAATGGCCTTACACTTGGCCATTGGCATGCTTACTACATGATATGCAGCCTTTATTTGAAGCTGTCACAGCTCCATTTTGGAATTTGCAAAAATGTACTCGGTTCCTAACCAAGTACATTTCTGCAGATTGCACTCGTCCTGCACAGCTGGTTGTAAGCTTCCTGGATAGCAACATCACCTCATTTGCATATATTGCTCCTGCAAATGGGGTTATTTTTATACAGGGGTTTAGTCCATGCAGAATTAGTGCAGGAGCGCTCGTGCACAACCCTGCAGGCTGTTCCTGGATCGCACGGCAGACATATTGCCTGCTAGAGCTCCTGCACTGATCTTGCATGCCGTGCGAGGTATAGAGAATCTGGGAGAGGGTTTATATCAAAACATCGAATGATTAAAATCGCGAACGATCTAAAGAGTGAAAATGCTGGACTTTGAACTCATTATTGTGGGGGGCTGCACTATTCCAACTCAAAGATCGCAATACAGTGAGGAAAGGGCAATTATTGTGATCTTCACTGTACTGCAATCTCAAAATAAAGCACTTTGAGGTCCGCCATTTTCACTCTTTAGAGAGTTCACAATTTTAATCATTTGATGTTCTGATACAGAACCCACACATACATATAATATATAAACACACACATACACACACACACACACACACACACACACACACACACACACACACACACACACACATATATATATATATATATATATATATATATATATATATATATATATATATATATAGATATATATATAGATAGATAGATAGATAGATAGATAGATACAGATCTATATCTAAATTGACAGTAATACAATGATATTTTCTGGATACAGTTGAATAACTGAATGGTGTCACAATTGAGAAGAGTAAATAGAGTAAATGCATCCTACAGTGGTACAACAATGCTGAAATTATCTTTAGTGTGAAACTTTGCCACACGCAGTAGTGTATCAGCAATATGTGTTGCTCTCCTATGTCAGTAATGGAAAAGTAATTCTAATATCTCCATGGGGAATTCAATCCACAGCCTTAGTGTACTACACTATCACAGGTGAGACTACTGGTTGATAAGTAAGTCTTTAAAATAAAAGTATAGCGTTTACATGCACCTTCATCACTTTTCCAAGCATTAAACTATGCATATAAGTATGTATATACAAAAATATAAAAACAACAATGGAAGTAAGTGAGTGATCAAAACTACATTCACAGACATGGCCCAGGATTCACAAAACTCCGTGCAAGAATAAGACTATTCTTGCAGGGAGTGGATCATGTCTGTTCAGAATAGCAGTGCACCTTGCATATGCATGAAAGTGAATATGCATGAAGGTGCGCTGCTGTTTAATCTAAATAGACACGAACCAAGAATGAGTGCAGGGGCATGTGTCAGCAGTGCCTGCACATGTAACACTCTCCCTTCATTCAGAAAGTGCCGTTCGGCACTTTGAGACACAGACGAGTGTCAACGTATATAATATTAGAGCCTGGCTCAAATATTATATACTAAGTCTGTGTCCGCAGACACTGAAATGTAAGTAGCTAACATTTCAGTGTCTGTGGACACTAAAAAAAATGAAAAAACAAAAACAAACAAACCTAGAAGGCAGCAGCCTTTAAGTGCACACCCCCAAATGTATGCACTCTTGTCCTACATGCATGGTAGCAGTCAGGCAAGAGGAAAGCAATAAAAATACAAAAAATGTATTTTTTTTTTATCAAATAAATCTGAAATTTAAGCGGTGCGCAGCTTGTTTGCATGGCGCGCCTCTATGCTTAGTCTGGCTGAAATCCTGAAAATGATAGACAAGTGCTACTGTGATACAAAACATCATCAAGTGGCTGTAGTGTAGTGGTACTGCCATGGAACATACTCGGTTCGAATTCCCCCTCTGCTAATTTATTTAATAAACCTTTAAGGAATTTGAATGCTAGATGTCAATCATATGGCTCATGTATAGCACAGTAGGGGTGGGAATATGTCAAATATAAATGTAAAAAGTACTTTATAAATTTAATGAAAAATAAATAGATTTAAGCAATGCTTTGCTAGTGTAAGCATTGCTTACCGGCTTTCAGCTATGCTTATCTGGTTTAAGCATTGCTATGCAAATTTGTGCAGAGCTAAGCATAGTTTAGCATATTAAAACTGGTCCATCAAGAAAAAGTGCAGGAGCCACACAGGCAGGAATACAGCCATAACCATTTGGGATTGCTCACAGCAGGAACAAAATGTCTGGTGTTGGTGAAGGTGTTCACTTCCAAGCGCAATGTTGGGGCATCCAGGAGTCCAGGGTCATGGTTGGGCTCCTAGTAAAAAGCATGATGGCAGGCTGATGGAGGGCTAGTACCAGGGCTCCCAGTACAAAGAAGAGGCCTGGGACCATCTTGCACGTGATCTCACCAGTGCCACTGGCATACCCTGGACTAGTGAGCAGGTACATCACCACCATAATGACCTGAAGCGGAGGAAGGTTGCACTCTTGGACCAGTGGATCAAAGAAACCCGAGTGCAGGATGTCCAACCTGTCTGTAAGTATGCAGTCCTATGTATCTCTAAGTATAGAAAAAGTTTAAATTGTGACTGTGCAGGTGTGATTAATGTGTCATGTCTCCCCATACAGCTGCTGCGGAGTGATCCCAGAATGTTGAGGCTCATGCCCAGCAACTGGCCCAGCTGCATCAGCATTATGGTGAGTACAGAATACCTCCTAATATTAGCAGTAAGAAATCAAAAATATAGTAATGGCAGTATTGCCTGTATATATAATTGTGCTGTAAAAGTCAGGAGTAAATGCCTGTGTCAGGCTGCCAGCATTACAATGGAGTATTAATGTGCCTGAGTGAACCTGCCAAGTAAGTGCCATGTCAGGGCTACTGTAACACTTAGAAATGAAAATCATTCCCCTGTGCAGATCATGCAGGAATAGTAATTGTGGATTTCTGAGTTGTACACAGATATGTATATCAAAACTAATAAAGGTGATCCCGAACACTGGTGTGTGTCATCTCACTTGTACCTGAAAAATAGAAATGTGGATGTCATGCAGAATGCATTAACTGCACTGCTTGTCTGCATAGTTTAGAATGGGCATGTCAAATAACTGAAAAAAGCAACAGTACGTATTTCCATCAGAATGTGTTTTACTTGTTTGTCTGCCAGCATTGTCCTGTGTTAACCTTTCAATTTCAGCTGTATGTAGCTGCAAATGTACTGAAACATGTATAAGGCTAACAGGGGCAGACATAAAACCTACACTGTGTACTCAGGAATCTAAATTGCAGTATGCAGTTCTAAAACAGTCAAATGTGCAATCCAGCTAATGTGCACATGTTTCTCAAACAGTGACACCAATGTCTGTTGTGTATGCATAATTTGTACTGAAAATGGGAAACAAATAATGCAACATGTCATAATAAAAGTAGTGTGCACAAAAATATGTGCTAGATAGAAATGTCACAAGCAACACACAACACCTCCCCAGTTGCTAAGTCTGATAAGGACTAGGCCTGTAGTTCAATTTTGCACACACACACCACGGTTTGAATACTGGGACCACTGACATGTCAGTCTGGTTCTACAGTTGTAAACTGCAATATGAATAAAAAAAGTAATGTACTGCAACACATACATTTTCCACACAGGGTACACAGGTAAAGAAATCTGAATAGAAATACTAGTATGCTGTGTATAACTATGAAAGGTGTATAACTGCTGTGTTGATCATCCCCAGTCCTACAAATAGATGCAAGCTAGACATCCACACTCTGCAGTCTGGCCCAGGCAAGCCCCTCCAGTGTCACGCTGTCACAGATAGTTTCACCAGTTGCCAAGAAACCCGCACACAGAGAATATCACAGTAGATGTATGTCAAAGGCACAACACACAATCCAGGGCCTGCAACTTATAACTGAATTTGAAATATGTGTAGATACAGCAATGTAATGTGCACACAGCTCATCTGCACAGGGCCCACAGGTAAAGAAATTGGTATAGAAACAGGTATGATGTGTATAACTAAAATAAGGGTACACTTGCTCTGTTGATATCTACAGCTGTTGGTGTGCTGTAGCAGCCCCATGGCCCAGGTAGAGTGTAAGTGTGGTCAGAATGAGAGTAGTGAATAGTAGTATACTGACAAATATACTTGATAGCAGTTGTCAATTGAATCTGTTGCCTTCCCCCACCACTCAACTGATCCAACCATCACACTGAAACCAACATGGGTATGTTCCTAAACAAACCTGTAATGTTGGGGCCGTTGTTCCATTTAGTTTATCATTGTTTATACTGTATGCATACTAATATTCCCTGTTGAATAATCATTGTTATTGCCTGCCTGACATACTACTAACTGGCATGCTGTTTCAACTTTGAATGCCATTCCATATATGCATGGGTTCTGTTTGCTATGGCACTGTCATAATTGCACTGTTTTGGTTAAATGGGAGTATCCATGCATGCTATTTTGACTAATGTTGCAATGTGTTGTGCATGACTACCCAATATTCATTATTAATTTCCACACCATAGCACATATGGGAAGGCAGATCCCAGTGGATCTGCATCTCCAACCCCACCTGGCTGACTCACAGGGTCCCAGCACATCTGGGACCTAACCCAGACCTCCCTCATCTGCTGGTCCTGCACCACCCTTGGGTGGAGTCACTGCAGGGGATGGGGCTTGCCCCCTTGCAAGTGGGCGCAGTGAGGATGTTGTTACCTGGGACGAAGTCTGTGGCAAGGTGCGCAGTGTCCTCCAGATGGAGCTGGATGACCACCTGCACCATGTGGAGGGCAGGCTGGTGCAGCTAGAGGGGCAGGTAGCCCCTCCATCCCAGCCCCCAGCACAGCCACCTTCGGGGTTGTGAAGGAGTAGTGGTGACTGCCATCAGGTGGGGGCATCAGTGCCACTACTACCATCTGGGGGCTCATGAGCCTCCGATTCCCAACCACCCACCCCATTGTCTGTCTGCAAATGCAACCTCTCCTACCAAACCTCCCTCACCACACTTACCTATAATCTTTCCTTAACATTAAACTCTCACCTTAAAAAAAGGGCATCTGTCCCAAAAAAAATCATGTCCTATACATAGCTCTGCATTTCACCCAGAGACATGTACCCGTCACACAATCAAACCCTACCAATCATCTGTATTGTATGATGCCCACACACGTCCCTGTAGGGTATAAGACTCCAAATTCTAAATTGCCCACATTGAAAGCAGCTGTTACTGCCAAAGAAATGCAGAGCTATGGTCCTTTCCTACACCCATCCTGCACATCCCTACCTGTTTCTCCTCTTGTTTTTCTGCCTGCTTGCCCCAATTTCACCACTTTCCTATCTCCCTTTTTTTCTTTTCTTTATTTGAAATTAGCGCAGGTTTAAGTGGCTGTAAGTTGGCGTAAGCGAAGCTGAGCTCACATAAGCATAGCTTAGCTCCATGCAAGCCTGCGCAAACCCACTTAAAACTGCTTTAAAGTGCCTTAATCACTCTGTCTCCAACAGCCCCTGTTCTTCCCACCAACAAAATAATCAGCCCTTGCAAGTCTCAACTCCAGGACCCTGCACACTACAGCCAAAGGGATTTACCACAAAGCCATTTGTAATGCAAATAAATTTGATGTTTTCTCAAACATATCATACAGCATAGTCTTTCAACAGTAGGGAAAAATTTGTAGATGTATGTATGTGTATATATGTATATATATATTTATATATATATATATATATATATATATATATATATATATATATATATATATATATATATATATATAAATATATATATATATATTATATATGAATATATTTATATATATGTATATATATATATATATATATGTGTGTGTGTGTATTGCGTTTGCACATTGGATCCACACTCTGAACCTCTCACTGCAAAACATCTGACCAAAGGCATTGTTAATGGGGGTGAATGGGCCTAAAATAAGTATCTCTTGTAATTATTGACATCATCCCCTCCTCCACAGCTGAACAGATCTGCCTTGCAACGCAATAACCAACACTTGCAAGTCTCAAACCCAGGATCCTGCACAATATAGCCACAACAAGTTAACAGTAAGCCATCTCAACTGTCAGGATGATATCACTAACATATCATGCAGAACAGTCAGTCTACCATAGGGAATGTCCAATGTGGAAGCAGTAAACATTCCAATGATACACACACACACATATATATAAATATATATATATATATATATATATATATATATATATATATATATATATATATATATATATATACATATATATATATATATATATATATATATATATATATATATATATATATTATATATATATATATATATATATATATATATATGTGTATATACACATACATACACATATAAATATATTACTACTTATAGATATGTATAAGAAGAATATATATAGAGGGTGCACAGCATATCAAACAGCCAGTATTCCTACAGTTGCCACCTTTTAAACTGGCCAGTGTGTGATTCTTTCATATAAAAGACAATTATTGCATGAAACACATACCCATAGACAATGCAAAGGACATGACACCACACACAAGTTTGCATACATGGAAATGTTTATTTGTGTACTATTTCAGTTGTATATGCCATTTCTTATAGCAGTTAGGTGTCTGAAATACATAATAACTGAGTAATGCAACTCTCAAACAAAACATTTGCTACAGTAATCTGAAAACATGACATATGTTGCTGTCCAGGCTAAGGCCTTCAATTAGTACAACAGTAAACAAAACGCTTGCCTTGAAGATAAGAACCAATCAACACTTATTAATTACAGATGTAGTTCAGCAGCTTCCAATTACACTCTATTCTCAACCTCTAGGGGTAAAAGAATTAAGTTGTCACAATGAAAATGTATCTGTTACATAACAATGCTTAACTTAAAACATCTCTATCACACTGACAAACAGACCTGTCTGTAAGACAGCAAGCTCTAGCCTACCACTGTTCCCCATGGTGAAATGTATGAAAATGTACAGCCATATACCTTAATGTGTCTTACTACTGATATCCCACACATGTTGTAACAGCCTAGGTTAAAAACAATTCATACACCTTCCTCATAAAATGTCGTACAAGGACATATAACAGTGTTTTACATACACTGACCTCTGTACTGTACAAGGTCACACACATTTTGTCCAGCTGTAGCCCTCATGTATATGGACCCTACCCCACAATTTGTGTGGGAGTCCAAAAAATCACTGGAATGATAGCAGGAATGCCAGTACGAAATAATGATAGGCCACTACTTAACAACCTCTTACTGCATGACATCTAGACAAAGCCTGGTATATAGGTGGAGGACAGAGGCTGGAACACAGGGCCATATTTGCGATATTGCTGTTATACACTGTGAAAGTTGCTGGTGTTACAGGATTGCTTGCAACATACCCTTACTCAGGAATATGAAGCCAGAAACACAAATGGATGTTGCCATGCACTGATAGCACTCAACAGAGAGAATGCCACTAATATGTCAGAAACAAGACCTGTGTGGTGAACAGACAAAACATAACCAGAAATCCTCTGGCCATCATGTGGATAGGCCCACAATTGAGAGCTATGCAGACAGACTGCATTCCATGGAAAACTGGCATGTACACACAAACACTGTAAAACTAGCAATATTCAATGCATATAACAGCAATACTCACACTGTCCATAGGTCTGGAACCTCATACAAATATGTAGTTGGCCTGTGTCCGCAAGTCCTGTTGTAAAAAGTATTGCAACCTGCTGTCTGTAACACTGCTGCCCACACACAGGAAGGATGTCTTCCATACAAGAAAGGTAAAGGGACAACGCCCACATGATGTAGTCATTTATAGTAGTGGGTTGCCATGACATTGGTAATTGGAAGTACTACACAGCTGGCTGCATACATTCAGCAAGTGGTGAATACCAATTGGTGCAGAGCCCATCACCTGATCATGAGCATCACCTACAAAATACATGCTGCAACCTATTCAAACTAGCTCAATCCCTGAAGTAGAGAGAGATAGAGAGAGAGAGAGAGAGAGAGAGAGAGAGAGACAGAGAGAGAGAGAGAGAGAGAGAGAGCGAAAATACTACAAACCAAACCAAAACAAAATAAAATAAAACAAGGGACATATACAAGTGTACATAGAAGACAGCACAATACTAAAATAGGTATGCAAAACATGTATGCATGTAATTGAATGTAGTACTTGATCTGTAATAATGGGATGGATGATGTGGAAAGATTTATATGTGCCATCAAGACTTGTTGTTGTAATGCTGCCCTGGTGAACAACTGCTGCAGACATAGCATCTGGCCCTGTTGGCAGTGGACCATACCTGTCAGCTGTGCAGATTTGCACAGAATGACAAGATGTAAGCCATCATAGTGTGTGTTCTATACCTCAAGACATGTATATTATTGTGGCAAATAGCTGAAGGTGGAAGTAATGAAGTCATGATAGACACATGAGTTTCAGACCCCACCACCTTCAAGACAGTCATGTTAGTGTGAAGTGTATCATGCACAAACTTCATAGGTTTGTAATAAGCTTACCCACAATCTGTTTCTATATATACCTCCCTAATGTTAGGCTGTGTCCACATGTGACACTTTTCTGTTTTGTAGCAAGGCAGAACAGTGCAGCTGTGCAGTAAGGAGTTTTAGAGATTGTGGACCTGATGTCTGAATCCACTATATATCTATCTATCTATCTATCTATATATATATATATATATATATATATATATATATATATATATATACATGTATGTCTACAAATAGACAGACACACATACACACACACACACAACACACACATACACATATATATATATATATATATATAAATAGAGAGAGAGAGATATACATGTATGTCTACATATATACACACACACACACACACACACACACACACACACACACACACACACACACACATACACACACACACACACACACACACACACACACACACACACACACACACACACACACATATATATATATATATATATATATATAAATACATTTTCCTACTGTTGAATGACTGTGCTGCACGATATGTTAGAGAAAACATCACACATATCTACACACACACACACACACACACACACACACACACACACACACACACACACACATATATATATATATATATATATATATATATATATATATATTTATATATACATACAGTTCTAAGTGAGTGTGAAATGGACAGTTATGTCTGGTGTGAAATTTATGTTGGGAACACATTCCCCTTTGTTTTTGAAGGTGAGAGTGGGATGTTGGGGAAGGATAGTAGGTATATTTGGGGAGGTAGGTTGGTTTGGAAGACAGACAAGACAGCATACAGGGGCAGTATATGACATGTGGTAGGCAAACACCATGGATGGGGAGGGGTGTTTGGAAAGTGGAAGCCCATGAGCGCCCAAGTGGAAACAGTGGGACCAAGGTCCCCACCCATGGAGACTCACCACTGCAGCTTCATGGCATTGAAGGTGGCTGAGCTGGAGGCTGAGTAGGAGCAGCATACAGACCCTGTAATTGTGTATCGAGGGCCTCAAGGTGGTGTAGCAGATTCCCCCAATTCTCTGTGGATCTCCCTATGCACCAGACCCTGGACCTGACTTCAGGTGACAGGATCCTGTCTGTGTGTGCTCCCAGGGGAGGAGACAAGCATCATCACCTGAGGTGGTTCCTTCTGAAGGTAATGCAGGACCAGCAGATAATGAAGTCCCGGGGTGGGTCGCAGATGTGCTCTGGCCTGGTAACATGGCCAGATGAGGAGGAAGAGGTGGTTCTGCTGGAAACAGCCTTCCCAAACATGCTATTGTGCCACAGTTTTAGAACATATGTCGGTAGTAATAGTCCACACAATCCAGGATTAGTTATAACAGCATGCATAGATATCCCCATTAACACAAAACACCAGATTTGGAGCAGTCGCATAGAAAACAAAACACATGCATATATGGAACCATAGTGGCCCTTACAATGACATGCAGGTGACATAGTTAGCAACAGGTCACCAATGATAGTGTTTCAACATGGAAAATGACTAGAAACACATTTTAGTATTTGTTGTACAATGCGATATATGTCCCGACAGTAGGTTTGGTGTAAACATAGCCAAACTGAAAGCAAAGCTCTCTCCAGCCAAGATTGTACTAGACAGTCAAGAGGAGAAGGTTAACACCTGCACTTCACCTCAAGCAACACATAGCCCTTCAAAACCCACACCATCAACACCCACACATAGTAACACTAAACCCACATATGCAGTGGCCCTTAATATTAACCTGTCCAAGCAATAAGGACCTCAGAAGTTGAAACACAAAAAAACACCAGTCACAACCAAAGTGAGACATAGCTCACAACACCAGTGTGCTACCCAACAACAGCCCCTAGGTCAAGACAACTTACTCAACACTTTAGTTATAGGTGACTCTATAGTCAGGCACACTGATGTCCCACTCACCAGGCTGAACAAGGAGGAAATTACAGTCAGCTGCCTGTTGGGTGTCAGGATCTGCCACATAATGCATGCACTCAATCACTCCACAACAAGTACAAATATGACTCCGTCATTGTCCATGTTGGAGTGAATGACTTGAGACGTACCTCCATGGACTACATGGAAAGAGAAATGGAAGAGCTCTCGGATCATGTGAACCAGGCATGTATGACCCTAGCCCTGAGTAGCATCCTGCCTTCACCCAGAATGATACCACAGTATAAGGACAAAATGATTGACTTCAACAATTGGCTAAGCTTCTGGTGTCATTCAAAAGGGATCCAGTATCTGTCTGCCTGGGACGACATGATCAACAAACTACGATGCTTTGCCAGAGATGGTCTGCACCTGTCACCCCTGGGATTCAGGTTACTGGCTAAAGCTCTTGCCACCCCTATAGTCTCTTTTTTAGGCAAGGTTCAAAGGACAAAACCACCACTGTAACAGATACAAGCATGCAAAATCTAAAGGTAATGCTACTCAATCCTAGAAGTCTAAACCTCAAAATGCACTCTCTTGAGGCACTCCTGAAAATGGAGAACATCGATATCTGTGTAGTAACTGAGACCTGATTCAAGGCTCCAGAGAGCACCCCTGCAATTCCAGGCTACAACTCTTACCACACTTTTCGGCCACCAAACCAAGACTGAAACACTAAAGGTGGAAGAGTGTCCATATTCACCAAGTATATTCACACCTCCAGGCAAGTTGCCCAACACAATGCGTCTGAAATTCTCCAGGTGCAACTAACACTAGGTACGTCAAAAAAACACTCAGGAGCAACGCAATGAAGGGGTACAAAAAACTGTATCCCATGCACAAATTCTTTCGTTATTGAAATAATCCAAGTCTTCTAGATAAAAGGGTATAATAAATTTATTGATGCATCACAGGTTAGCGCTTTCGCTTATTAAGCTTCTTCAGACCTTATACGGAGATAAGAAAAAAGATTGTAATAATGCACTATCGAAGCACTTGATGGATAGTGCAGTATGTTCAGGGTTCAAATTTGGAATATTGGAGGCAGTAAAAATGAACATAAGGGGAGGTGATATAAAATCAAAAGTGTGTGACAAGGAAATCAGGTGGCAAATCAAACTAAATGCATCTGTTTATCCTGGGATAAACGAACAGATTTCTATAAAGCCCATTTTGGATGTTATGTATAAATGATACAATGTTTAGAAGGAATGTATTGTTTCAATCTATTTATTTATTTATTTATATATCCACTCCAACCCAAGTATACACATTTACACTTGGTGTAATAAGTCAGTACACATGATTCATTCATTTATTTATTCAATATTAACATGTGTATCTCATGCATACTTTTCAAATTTGCTTGTATATATGATGTATTTATTTAATTATTTTTATATATATGCATAATTAATTTTTGGAGAGTAGAAGCAGTAGTTTTTAAGTATAGGATTACTATTAAAAATTTAAAAATGAATTTAATTAAAGTTGTAAACATTTTAGAAGGAACTATAATATGCACTAGCACTTTAAACTTGTCATTTTAAATTTGTCATTCATGTAATTGAAGAAAGTCAGGTGATGTAAAGGGTAGTTTAAAAGGAGAATGATTGGTTTATTTGAGCAGTTCTGATGAAGTCATTATTTGATGAAAGCGCTCAACTGTTTTCATTTTGTGAATAAAATACAATTTTTACTGGACTTTCGTAGTGCTGGTGCTTTGGAGAGATTACTTTTGGAACAGTTCGTGGGACTTGTTATACTTATTAGTTGTGTGCTGTTCCGGTTTACTTGTTATGTTCTGTTGACTGTGGTAGTGTAGTTGAGGTGTCCATGGCATGTGGTGCATACAGGGTGGGGTTTCCTAGCTGTGGCATTCATAACACAGCTGGGCAAACATGTCAGTGTCAGTCAAGCATAGATTGCCTGTAAGCAGCCAAGATGGATACCTGACATCTGCACATCTGTAAACAGGACAGACAGACATCAGATAGCCAACTGGTTATGCATTAGGATGAATGTTCATAGGTTCATAGGTTCATACTAGGCTATCTGCCCTGGGGCAATTATAAGCCTAGCCCGATTCTGTATGGCTTATGCCACCCCTTGATTTGAGTATACTGTGCCCTTTTTAAGGTTTAGTTTACTGTGCCTCTGTCTATTAGTGACACGGGAGTAATCCCTGAGACAAATCTACGATCCCCCATCCATCTATCGAGATTTTTCTTGAAGAGATTCAGTGAGGTGCTCTGCCTCACATGAACTGGAATTCTATTCCAGAGCGAAGGGAGCCTCTGGGTTATGAACCTGTCCCTCCAGCAAGTTCTATTTATTTCTGTGCTGAGGTTCAAGTCCCTCGAGCGTGTGGCTCTAAGGGATTTAGATTTACTGAGGTGGAGCATGTCCATTAATTCTGGATTTGACATAGCTTTGTATGTCAGGCATAGATCGCCTCGAAGTAGGCAGTATGCAACTGAGTAGAGCTGGAGTTTTTTTAACCGAGCAGCATATGGCATCTGTTTGAGACCCTTGATCCTCTTGGTGAGATACTTTTGGGGTCTTTCTAATTGCTGCAGGTGTCGGGTAAGGTACATCCCAAAAGGGGCATTGTATTCTATGATGGGCCTGATGAGGGATGAATAAAGGGGCATGATTACCTCTCTTGATCTAGATGTGAAACCCTTCGTGATGAGGTGGGCTATGTAGAAGGTCTTTCTAACCACTTTGGCAATGTGGTTTTCAAAGGAGAGATTGCTATCAACTTGGGTCCCCAGGTCCCTTATAACTTTCTCTGTACTTAATGGGTTTCCATCTATGTGGTAATTTGTGGGCACATTGTCTTTGCCAAAGGGTATGACTATACATTTTTTGGCATTTAGCTTTAAACCATGGTGCTGGCACCGGTTATCTGTCTTTGTGAGACCTTTTAGAAGGATGTTTGTGTCAGCTGGAGAGTTGATTATGGCACCCAGTTTGCAGTCGTCTGCGAACTTGGTGAGCCATAGTCCTCCCACGTTTGCCTGTACCTCGGAAAAGTATATACCGAACAAGAGTGGTCCCAGGACAGAACCCTGTGGGATGCCACTTGTGACCGGTTTCGAGTCTGACATGGCTCCAGCAACTCTCACTCTGTGGGTTCTGTCTTTGAGCCAGTTTGCGACCAATCTTGTGACATAGGGGTTTATATTTAAGCTGGATAGCTTATCTATGATGCCCGAGTGGGGTATTGTGTCAAATGCCTTTGCAAGGTCCAGCTAGGCTGTGTGGACTACCTTCCCTTCATCTATGGCTTTGGTGACTGTTTCGAAGAAGTCAACCAGGTTCAAAAGGCAGGATCTGCCCTTGACAAAGCCGAACTGGGTAGGATCTAGTGTCTGTAGGTCCCCAATGTCTTTGTTTATGAGCTCCATGATGATCCTCTCCATAGCCTTGCAGACTAAGCTAGTCATGCTTATGGGGTGATAGTTTCCAGGGTCCGAGGCTCCACCTTTGTGGAGTGGGACCACTGTTGCTGTACACCATTCTGTGGGCACGTATCCTGTAGTGAGGCTGAGATTGTATAGCTGTTTTATTTGAGGGATTAGTTCCTCTTGGAGTTCATGTAGGACACAACCTGGGACGCCATCTGGTCCCATGGAAGCAGTGTTTTTGCTTTGGAGAGGGCAGCCTTCACCTGAGCATCTGAGATGTTTGGAAGGCAGCCCTCTGACGGGATAGATACTTGCTCTTTTGGAGGGGGGAGAAGTTTGCACTGAACCTGTCTGCCAGGATATTGGCGATGTCTGTGGGTTCAGTGTATTTTTGTTGTTTAGAATCAACTCAGAACAAGTCTGGGAGTTGCATCCCAGGTTTCTAACATAACTGAAAAAAGCCTTATGATTGTCTTTGGTGTCCTGTGCAATTTTTCTCTTGAAGCTGGCCTTGGAGGATTTTATGAGGGATCGTAATTTTTTGCTAGTACTGATCAGAGATGCCTTCCCTATTAGGGATTTTGCTCTATCATGTAGTAGCTTCCTCCTTCTGTTGTACAGTTTATTTATGGCAGGGGTCTACCAGACTGGACGCCTGCCTTTGGATGATTGGGTCTTGGTTTTGTTTGGGATAGCATGATCCATGCATGCCTGGAGATGTCCATAGAATGCATTTATATACGATTCTGCAGTTTGGGCCGTAGTTTCCACTGGCCCTGGGGCCTTGAAGGATTCCACTTCGGTTTTGGGAAGTGAGAAGTTCACTTTTGAGAAGTTTTTCACTGTGGTTTTCTGGGCTGGGGGTGGGGTCGGGATGTGGACATCCAGTGAAATTAATTTATGGTCTGATCTTACCAATGAGGGATATACTTCTGGTGTGGAGCATAGAGTCCCCATGTTGGTAATGATCAGGTCTAGTATGTTGTCCCCTCTTGTGGGAGTGGTGACTAGTTGTTCCATAGCATTTGAGTTTATAATTTCCAGGAACCTTTGGGCTAAGGTGCTGGGGCTTGAGTAGTGCTCCCAGTCAATGTTTGGGTAGTTGAAGTTGCCCAATATAATGGTGTTCGGAGAGATCTTCATGTTCTCCAATGTTTTCAGGAAATCTGAGTGGGATTCCTGACTTTGAGAGGGTGGTCTGTAGGATGCTATAAACTGAAAAGCAGTCTTGCCTACTGTTAATTGCACATGGATGGTCTCTGATACTTCGTGCAATGCCACTAACCTGGAGGTGTGGATATCCTTGATAAATATGGAAACTCCCCCTCCTTTTGTGGTTCGGTCCGGGTTTTGGGGCCGAAAAGCATGATATGAGGTATAGCCTGGTAGTGCTGGGGTGCTCTCTGGAGCCTTGAACCAGGTTTCTGTCACTGCACAGATATCGATGTTCTCCATACTGAGGAGAGCTTTGAGTGCGTGCATCTTGAGGTTAAGACTTCTGGCGTTTAACAGCATTATCCATAGTTTCTTGTTCCTTGTGCTGTCTATGGGGGTGGGTTTGACTTTTGAGCCTTGCCTAGAAAAGGCACTATGGGGGTGGCAAGAGCCTTTGCCAATATCCGAAAGCCCAGTGGTGACAGGTGCAAGCCGTCCCTAGCAAAGCAACGTGGCTTGTCGAGCATGTCATCCCAGGCTGACAGACACTGGATCCCCTTTGAATGACACCAAAATTTTAGCCAATTGTTAAAATCGATCATTTTGTCTTTGTACTGTGGCATCATTCTAGGTGAGGGTAAGATGCTGCTCAAGGTCAGGGTCATACCAGCCTGGGCTACATGATCAGAGAGCTCCTCTATGTCTCTTTTCATGTAGTCCAGGGAGGTACGTCTCAGGTCATTCACACCAGCATGTACAAAGACTGAGTCATATTTGTATTTGCTTTGGAGTGACCTGAGTGCTTGTGTTATGTGGCGGATCCTAGCACCCGACAGGCAGCTCACCGTGACCTTCTCTTTATTCAGTCTGGTGAGCGGGACGTCAGTGTGTCTGACAATAGAGTCACCTATTACAAGAGTATCAGGCGTGTTATTCAGCCTTAAGGGCTGTGGCTGCTTGGCACACTGACTTTGTGGGTTATGTGTTGTGTGTGTTTTGTTTTGAGGTAGCGTTTGCTTGGATGTCTGCTTTGGAGGTCTCTGTTGCTTAGGTAGATTTTTATTTAGAGCCTCAGTATATTTTTGTGTATTTATGTGTTTGGTTGCTGATGTGGTGGGACTATGTGATACTGGAATTGTGTTGTGTGAGGTTACCTTCTCCTCCTGACTGGTTACACCAGTTTTGAGATGAGAGAGCTCAGCCTCCAGTTTGGCTAAATAGTTGCATCTCTCATATATTTGAACCTGTTTGGAGGAAGAGGGTTGTCCATGTACATGAGACAGTTGTAACATTGCCTCAAAATTCCCAGATTCACCAGCTGGACTGGAGAGGAAACCATTGACTGACCTTTGCACATGCTAGAGTAATATAGGGAAACTGAATTTAAGATGGACCAATAGAGGACAGGGTAATCGTAGAGAGTATAAGAGTAAGCAGTGCTTATGGTTTAATAGTGCTAACTTGTAGGATTACTTAATTGGACCAGTGAAGGGCCTTAGAATGAGAATACGGTGTTTAAATTGAGAGATAGAGCAGTTCTAAGGGAAAAAGTGAAGAGCAGACTTTGTGGAGCCAGGAATAGTTTAAACCCAATTAGGCGGCGCTGCCCACTGTTGCGCTGTGCACAAAAACGTGCAAAAACGTGCAAAAGAGGGTTTTAAGAGAGGAAGATGAAGGAGTTTTGGAATTGACCCAAAATGGCAAATAAAATTACAGTTTCAAGTCAGTAACCACTCCCATAGGGGCAGGCAGGTTGCTCAATGTTTTTCACTGCCACTGATCAACAGAGAGACTTCCCTTTTGACAGATAGATGTCTGACACTGATAGGTATGCCATTACTACATGACAGCAGCCTTAATGACATGTCCTATACACACAGTAGTCTACAATTAATATCCACATCTCAGATCAATATCCAGTAGCAAATATTTAATGACACACAGCTCAGACACCAAGAACACGATAGTCAGGACTCAGAGTCCATCTTTGCATGCAGGGGTGTTTGGTTCCAGTACTACAATCTGCAATCTACTCTTACCTGGGAAAGCACTGTTAACAGTGGTAATGCAATGATACACTACATACCAGTGTGACTGCATATAACCTGGGATACTACCCATGTATGAAATACATTCAAATGGAAAAGATTGTTGCCATATATAGTCAGGCGTCCCAGACAGTAGACTCACACCCATTGCTATTGTAATGACAGCACATAGAAGCATGTTATATACATGGAATTAAATATACTTATTAAAGATGTCATTACCCTGCTATTTTATCAGACTGGAATGTGATCACTGGTTACCAGGGCTGAGCTATGCTTAGCAGGTGTAAGCATTGCTTAAATGTAAATGCCAAACAAATTTGCGCACTGGTAAGTGAAGCCTGCAGCGTATAAACGCTTATTTGTTAACCATATGTTAGCAGCGCTTACTGTCGGGCAAATCTGCACAAACACAATTAAAGCAGCTCAAAACTGCCTTAACCACTCTATATCCAACAGTCCTTGTTCTGCCTAGTAACAAAATCAACAGCCTTTGCAGGTCTTGAACCTAGGACCTTATACACTATAGTCACAGCAGTGAACCACTAAGTCATCACAACTGTGAAAAAGTTTGTTTTTTCCAATATACCTGTCGGTACACATACTGTATAGTAGTGAACAACTGGTTTGACTTCTACAATTGTGTAGTACTTGTTAGTAAAAATAGTATTGAATCAGTATGTTGTTATATCCATATAAGCACATATCAAATAAATATGGTGTGATACGTCTGGGAAGGTATATACAACACTCATGTTTACACATAACAAGCATATGGATATATATATATATATATATATATATATATATATATATATATATATATATATATAGATAGATAGATATATGTATACATATACATACACATATATATTTATACATGTATTTATATACATCTGTATACTGCTTTATATATATATATATATATATATATATATATATATATATATATATAGATCTATCTGCATATATGTATATATATATATATATATATATATATATAGATATATATATATATATATATATATATATATATACGTGTATATATACGTATATATATATATATATATATATGTATATATATAATATATATATATATATATACATATATATATACACATACATATATATATACATATGTATATATGTAAATATATATATATATATATATATATATATATATATATATATATATATATATATATATATATATATATATATATATATATATATAGATAGATATATATATATATATGTATATAATATATGTGCGTATATATATATATATATATATATATATATATATATATATATATAGATATATAGGTTCATAGGTTCATAGGTTCATACTAGGCTGTCTGCCCTAGGGCATTTATAAGCCTAGCCAGAGTGTGTTTGGCTTTCGCCACCCATTTTAAATTAATTTTGCTATGCCCTTTTTCGAGGTTAGTATACTGTGCCTCTGTCTAACAGTGACACAGAAGTGATACCATGTAAACCTACGATCTCCCATCCACTCATCAAGATTCCTCTTGAAGAGAGTCAATGAGGAACTCTGCCTAACCTGGACTGGGATTTTATTCCAGAGTGAAGGGAGCTTCTGGGTTATGAATCTGTCCCTCCAGCATGTCCTATTTATTTCAGTGCTGAGGTTCAAGTCTCTCAAGCGTGTAGCTCGATGGGATTTGGATTTTCTGAGGTGCAGCATGTCCATTAATTCCAGGTTGGACATGGCTTTATACGTCAGGCGCAGATCGCCTCTGAGCAGGCGGTATGCCACTGAGTAGAGCTGGAGTTTCTTTAACCGGGCAGCATATGGCATCTGTTTGAGCCCTTTGATCCTCTTGGTGAGGTACTTTTGGGGTCTTTACAGTTGCTGAAGGTGTCTGGTAAGGTACATCCCAAAAGGGGCATTGTACTCAATTATGGGCCTGATGAGGGATGAGTAAAGAGGCACGATGACCTCCCCTGATCTAGATGTGAATCCCTTCATGATTAGGTGGGCTATAAAAATGTTTTTCTAACCACTTTGGCCACATGGTTGTCAAATGAGAGATTGCTATCAACTTGGGTCCCCAGGTCCCTAATTACTTCTTCTGTACTTAATGGATTACTACCTATGTGGTAATTTGTGGACACTTTGTTTTTGCCAAAGGGGATGACTGTACACTTTTTGGCATTTAGCTTGAGGCCATGGCTCTGGCACCAGTTGTCTGTTTCTATGAGGCCCTTTTGGAGGATGCTTGTGTCGGCTGGAGAGTCGATTATGGCACCCAGTTTGCAGTCATCTGCGAACTTGGTCAGCCACAGTCCTTCCGTGTTGGCCTGTGCCTCCGAGAAATATATACCAAACAAGAGAGGTCCCAGGACTGAGCCTTGTGGGATGCCACTTGTAACGGTTTGGAGTCTGACATGGCTCCAGCAATTCTAACCATGTGGGTTCTGTCCTTGATCCAGTTTGCAACCCATCTAGTGACATAGGGGTTTATATTTAAGCTGGTGAGCTTATCTATAATGCCCGAGTGGGGTATTGTATCAAAGGCTTTTGCGAGGTCCAGGTAGGCTGTGTGGACCACCTTCCCCTCGTCAATGGCCTTGGTGACTGTTTCAAAGAAATTGACCAGGTTTAAGAGGCAGGATCTGCCCTTAACAAAGCTGAACTGGGTAGGATCCAGTGTCTGTAGGTCCCCAATATCTTTATTTATGAGGTCCATGATGATCCTTTCCATAGCTTTGCAGACCAAGATAGTCAGGCTTATGGGGCGATAGTTTCCAGGATCTGTTGAGGCACCACCTTTGTGGAGAGGGACCACTGTTGCTGTACGCCACTCTTTGGGTACATATCCTGTAGTAAGGCTGAGATTGAACAGTAGTTTTATGTTTGGGTTTAGCTCTTCTTGGAGTTCATGTAGGCAGCCGGGACACCGTCTGGTCCCATTGATGCTGTGTTTTTTGCTTTGGAGAGGGCGGCTCTTACCTGAGCATCTGAGATGTCAGGGGGCAGCACTCTGCAGGGATAGATATTTTCCCTTTTGGTGGGGAGGGGGTATCCGCTGAACCTGTCAGCTTGGATGTTGGCAAAGTCTGTGGGTTCGGTTTATTTTTTGTCATTTTGGACTAATTCTGAGCATATCTAGGAATTCCCACCCTGGTTCCTATATATATATATATATATATATATATATATATATATATATATATATATATATATATATATATATATATATATATATATATATATATATATATATATATAGGTATAGATGTATATATGCGTGTGTGTGTGTAGTTTTTATATATATATATATATATATATATATATATATATATATATATATATATATATATATATATATATATATATATATATATATATATATATATATATATATATATATATATATATATATATATATATATATATATATATATATATGCATAATATATGCCCATAACATGGAGTGGAGTCATATCTCAGCACCAATAGTCACAACCTCTTAGTGCAAGGGGACGTCATGCAAGTATTGCAAGTATAAATGCAGAATGTTGCTACAATAACAGGGGTTGTCTTAACAGAAATGTGTGGGAAGTCACATCTGATACTGACATGTATGCCATCAGTTACTGACAGACATCATAAAATCATCATAGTGTAGTACCACACAAATCACAGTAATGATCCTGTGGAATATAGCAGAGATATGACCAATAAATGCGGACAGTCTGGCACACTCTGGCCTGTCCAGAGGTATACACAGAACTCTTTCATGCAAGATGTGTGGATCAAGCCTGTCAAACTGGATGTTTCCAGTCATGTAAATGGGGATATCATGAAAATACTGGAATAGATAAGCTCACACAGTTTATGCATTCACACACTCCTGTCTGTCCTGAAGCATTTTAACCGGAGAAGCAGAGGGCACAAGCCCACATACTACCCACTAGGTAGTGACATACATCTGTACAGCATCTCACTGCTTTGTCAGAAAAAACAACAGTTATGGTGGCCCGGCAGCAGTACATCTGACAAATATCTGGACATAATATCACACTAGGTAAATACACTAAGCTGCTAGGCATGTCACAAACTACAGGCAGACTGCCACAACACTGGCCTATGTTTCTTATGGGGGAATACACATGTACTTGAAAATCTAGTAGGCTCTTCAGGCATGTAACAGCATGGAGTAACAGATGTCAGTGTGAAAGTGAATACCCACAACCAATCTGAACATTGCCACAGTCACATATGGTAAGCCTAATTAATATTACAGTATATGGACTGTGTGAACAACACCATCCTCATATGTGCCACTCACACACTAACCCTACATATACTGGGCCAATACACAGTGTAGTCTGATGCCTGACTGTGGTATGGGACATGTGTCGGTCTGGCCCTACAAACACATATGTGGATAGTGTACTATACACTGGAGCAGCATGCAACATCAGATAGAATGGGACCAAGAACAATGACATCTACCACAGTCTGTACACAGGCCAAGTTACATATTCACAATACACACTCTGTCAACAATCACCATAAGTACACAGACCTCACTACTGTGCACACTACAACAGAATGTCCAGGTTTCATCCTCAAATATAAGGCCTACTATACATAACATGCCTAGCAGTCTGATATCTCACTGGCTTGTATCAGGTATGATGTCAGTAAATAATGATGTACTGAACATATGCACCTCTTACTGCATGACATATGTACAAAGGTTGATAGACTTGGGGATGAAGGCACAAACACAGGGCCAATATTGACATAGTGCTGTGATAAACTCATACATTTACTGGTGTAACAAGGTTTGTTGTGACATATGTCTTCTGAGGGTTATGAAGTCAGTAACTCACATGGATGTCATTATGTACTGACTGCAATCATCAGAGTATGCTACTGCATTTCTAAAGATGGGAAATATGTGAGTAACACAACACATATAAGACTCCAAACTCTGGCCAGTCTGCAGTTGAGAGTTTCCTCAACCACATAACACTGTCATGCCAGATTTTAAATCATGTAGAACAGCCATATCCACACAAGCCCTGCTAAACCAACATTACTTAAAATATAGAAGAGGAAGACTTACATTCTGTCCCCATGTCTGGAACATCCCCCTCCTGTTTGTTGGCCTGTCTCCACAATATATGTTGTAAGAGGTATTTCCAACTACCCTCTGTGATGCTGTTTGTCAAACACCCACATGAAGTCCTGCTCACAGTGAAGGAAAAGGGCCAACACCCAGATGAAGTGCTTAGCTATAGGAGTGTGTTTCCATGCAACTGGCTATAGGAATGATACCACAGCTGTTCCACATGCAATTAGCAAGTGGGGGACTGCAATTCGTACACAGGCCATCAGCTGATCATGAGCATCACTTACAAAACTCAAGCTGCTGCCTAAGCAAAGCAGATGTTCTTTTCCACATCCACCAGAGAGGAAGTAAGAAAGAGAGAGACAGAGATAAAGTAAGAAAGGAAGGGAGTAGGTGAGTAAGAGCCAAGCGTGTTTGTGTATGATGCATAGGTGAAGAGTGGTATCTGGGCATTATGATGGTTGCCTATATTATGTACTAATCCATACTGTCACATGGTAATTGCACATGGCTGTACACATTTATGGCTGAGGATTGTCTACAACAATCTCTACAGTGTTTGGAAAATGTTGGCCTTGTAATGTCGACAATGGGACATGTAGCTGCTCAATATAATGATGGAGCAAAACCCACACTTCAATGGATCCTGTCATTACATAATCACCCTGACAGGACACTGATGGTACACACACACACACACACACACACACACACACACACACACACACACACACACACAGACACACACACACACACACACACACACACACACAAACACACACTTACCTGTACTGAGTTTAAAACCCCTACCTGATTAGTTATTCTATTACATTGTTATGCAATTAGTGCATGTGCTACAGAGTTTACCTGTTGGAGAGTTGTCTAAAGGTATCTTTGAAGGTGAGTGACATCAGCAACAGTGATAAAGGAGGGATAAGAGAAGTGCAGTACATGTGACTGTCCACAAAAGCAGGTGTGAAGGAAGACACACCCAAATTCTCTCAGGGAAACACACACATTATCACAGTTGGCAGGATCAGGATTAGAACTCCTACCTAACTAGTTTGACATACTACAGTATTACGCAGTTATCACATGTGCCACAGAGCTTATCTAGCTAATATATGGCCAAATGGTTATTTCAAGGTGACTGGCATCAGCAGGCATGTTACAGTAGGGCAATGGGAGGTGCAGTGAGTGTGAATGGCTTTAAAATCATTAATCTATACACACTCACACACACACACACACACACACACACACACACACACACACACACACACACACACACACACACACACACACACAAACTTGCCAGTACTGAGATGGATGGTTTCATTGCTTCACAGGTGTGTAGTAGCTGACTGTGCCTGAAGGCTGTACAAGGCTAGGCAAAGGGAATACCTTGGCATCAAGCCACATGACAATGATCTCTAGTGTGGCTCAGGGGTGTAGTCCCTGGATTGTCCCACACAGGTGGGTATTGTATTCACCATCCACTCATCTGGGTTACTATTGTGAGTGGCCAGTGCTGTGCAATGCTTGCCATGTATGTGATCTATATTCCATAACATGGACAGTGTCTGGGTTGTGCACATGTCCCACATGCATGTTCTGTGACATGCGGAAGTATACTTGAGGTATATGGGGCATGGTGTGTGGGCAGATTGTTATCTTCTAATGTGGCATTCCTGACCTCATTTTGTGAGACCTGCTATGGAACTGAGGTTGTGCTTGCACCTACATTGACAGCATAATTCAGTGGAGTTAGTGGCATCTGTCCATACAGGGCATGTGTATAAGGCATGGTATTCCCTTTGTGGGTTACATTTGCAGACTCTACAGTTGTTGCAGGCGTCCAGTGGGGAACATAACAAAAGGACCACTGTAAGCATTTATTTACCTATTGTAAGGATGGAATAGGGTGCCATGTCCTTTTCCTTGCTGGATAACACACACTCAGTCAGATGTTACACATCACAGTACATTCTGATGTCAGTGGCAGTCTTGTGGTCAACAAGCACGTAGTCCAGTGCAATCACCCCATGGTTACTATCTGTGGGCAATATGCAGGGAACTACCAATATAGTGGTTGTTGCCTAGCCAAGTGTGTTTGTGTATGAGACATGGGTGGAGAGTGTTCTCTGAGTAATACAAGGATTGCCTATATTGTTCTCCGATCCATAATGTCACATGTGGCTATGGATTGTCTACACCAGCCTCTCTGCTGTTTGACATCTGTTGTCCTTGTAAGGTGGACATTGTAATATGTAATGTGGATAATTGTAGGTCCTCAATATAATAATTTAGCAAAACCCACCCCACAATGCATCCTGTCATTATACAATCACAACATCCTCCACACAGGATTCTGATGATAGACACACACACAATTACCAGTACTGAGATCCAAACCCATACTTAGCTATGTATTGCTACTACAGTGTACCACATTTATCACACTCACCATGGAGCTAATGGGAAGGTTGTTGTCCCAAGGTACTTATAAGGTGAGGAACATCACCAGGCCTTGTAAATACTGGCATTTGGTGATGTAGTGGGTGAGAGATCCCAAAAATAATTTCACCCTAATCACACATTTACATTTTCCAGGGGTGAGGTTCAAACCTCTATCTAACAGTCTTTACGGCCCATTATGGTTACACATTTACCACCTGCACCACTGCCCTGACATGGTTTAGGCTTCGCAACAGGTACTTGTAAGGTGGATGATATCTGCATGACTGCTAAAGTCAGGGTCTGAGATGTGTATTGGCTGTAAATGGGGCCACAATCTTTAAGGTACACACACAAATGCCACAGATGAGATTTAAACCCACAGCTGTGTAATTACACCTACTACATTGTTCTGCATTTATAGCGCACAACATGGAACTTATATGGCTAGCCTTTATCCGAAGGTGTATTTCAAGGTAGATTACATCAGCAGGCTTGCTAAAGTAGGGAAATGGGAGGTGTAGTGACTGTGAATGGCCTCAAAATCATTACGCCTTACACACACAGTTGCCATGTCTAGGATTAGAACTCCTACCTAATATGTTACACTACAGCATTATGCAGTTATCGCATCTGCCATGGAGCTTATAGGGCTGGCCCTTGTTCAAATGTGTATTTCAAGGTGAATGACATCAGCAGGCTTGCTAAAGTAGGGCAATAGGAGGTGTAGTGTCTGTGAATGGCTTTAAAACCATTAACCTCTACACACATGCACACCCACACAAAGTTTCACAATTGCTCTGTCTGGGATTAGAACTCCTACCTAATTAGAATGTCACCATATAGCATTACACAGTTATTGCACACACCACAGAGCTTACAGGGTTAAACCTTGTCCAAAGAGGTATTTCAAGGTGACTGACATCAGCAGGCTTGCTAAAGTAGGGCAATGGGAGGTGTAGTGACTGTGAATGTCCTCAAAATCATCGATCCCTAAACACACAAAGAAGCACACACAGACACCATGTTTGGGAATGGAACTCCTACCTAACTAGTACATTACACTATAGCATTATGCAGTTATTGCATGTGCCACAGAGTTGAACATTCTCCAAAGAGGTATTTCAAGGTGACTGACATCAGCAGGGTTGCTAAGTAGAGCAATGGGTGATTTAGTTACTGAGAATTGTCTCAAAATCATTGATCCCTACACACAAACACTTTTACAGTTGCCATGTCTGGGATTAGAACTCCTATCTAAGTAATATGTCATGTTATAGCATTATGCAGTTCTTGCACATGCCACAGAGCTTATAGGGATGAACCTTGTCCAAAGGGGTACTTCAAGGTGACTGACATCAGCAGGCTTGCTAATGTAGGGCAAAGGGGAGTGCAGTGTGTTTGAATGGGCCATAAACCATTCCTCTGGAAACACACACAAAACACTCAGTCACACACAGCTTTAAATTTGACAGGACTTGGTATACAACTACTAGATGAATACTGATTTTTACTGTCATGTTACACAGTTATCACAAGCACCACAGATACTATATTGCTGAGGGCTACCAGAAGCAAATGTCTACAGTGATAGACATCGGCACATCATGTTGTATTGGCCAATTGGATGTGTGGTGGGTGGGACATGCCTCACAATGGGAAGCTGTTTGTCACTGTCTGTCTCTCTCTTCCCCACATCTCTGTTTGTGTATGTTTGGTCTATTATAGTGTGTTGGCCTTGGATATATGTGTGTATTCCTATCTGATGTGTGTGCAAAGCATGAATGGTGTGCAATGTGGTGTGTGTACACAGAAATCTGCGACTGACAGATATGTATAGTCCACTGTTGTTGTCAGACATGGGCTTCATTTCTGTAAGTGTGGTAGCATGTCCAGTATGACCCTTCTGTATTTTGTTGTCAGACATGAGCTTCATTTCTCTACGTATGAGAGCATACCCAGTATGACCTTTTGTATTGAATGTGTGAATCCATTACAGGTAGGCTGTACTCCAGTGCAGGAATTTGTGTTCTACACCTACAGTAAGCAACCTGTTCCTGCAGGATATCTGTAGATAGGTTGACAATATGGAGTCACAATGGGCAAATGATAGTGGGATACTGTAACTATTGTGTCTGTGCTGCTTGTGCTACATGGTTTTGGTGTTAGCAGAGATATTCAGACATATGTACTGTATTACACTGTGATGTATTATGTCATCAACTACTGACAGATACACTTATTTGCCCAAATTAATTTCCTGGGGAATACACGATGAATGAAACTGTGTCCAGTATTGTGGTCTGCAGCCTACATATTCTTGCACACTCATGCCATTCTGGAGGGGGAGCCGCAGACACTTGCTGATGGGTCTGTGTAAATGGTCCAGCACCTTGGTACTGTGGTGGCTGAGGATCCCCTGCTTGTACATCTATCAATGTGACAGAATGGCCATATCCTGCTGTGGCCATACCTCTCAGCTGTACAGATTCACACAGGTTATCCAGAGGCAGGGCTCATATATCTGGTCAGTTCCCCTTCACATTGTGGTTTACAAGCAGGTTTGTAGCCACCCATTACTGGGTTTTCAGGCAGGGGTAGTATGGGCACACATCAGTGTTTCAAACTTCACACACTCCATGATGTCCATGCTTCTACACCCCCACCCCCCGTTCTATCCTCTTCCTAACATTATGCGAGCGATATCTGATAAGTATCCCTATAGTTGTCCCTTCATCCCAGCAGTATTTAGGGGTTGGTCCACAGTTCATGCAGTAGGACATGGTGGGGATGCTACTGAGATTTGTTGACATGGCCTTGAATTTGTGTTCTGTGGACTGTGTTATGTTGTTATTTGGGACCCCATGAGATAACATACATTGGCAGTACGGGTGAGGCACATGCCTTTGACAGAGAACTGTAGGGCATTTGGTAGTGATGTAGGCCATCTGTAGCAGGCCAATGCATTCTGTCACTCCCACAGTCCCAGGCTGCAAGCCACTGGATTCCCCTGGGGTGACAGGGTAGGTGTACGAGGTATTAATGGCAATAGTTCCTGTCCTTAATCCATTGGTGTGAACGTTGGCAGGGTGCTGCTTACAGCTAAGGACACACCTGCATAGGAAACCACTAAAGGACGTTGCATTCTGTGGGTATTCCCATAAAGAAGTGGGGGTCAAACTGTACTCATTCCCAACAGCAGGGATATGACCTGTGATTAACCTGTGGCTGATGGTGTGGTGAGCTGAGTGCATGTGTGATAAAGAAGCTTCTTGCAGCTGACTCACAGATATACCTGGGACATTCCCCTTATGCTGACTTGTGCAGGGACATTGACAGTTTCTCATTACTTCATAACTGTGCCTTTTGTGGTCTGACAGTGATTTGCAAGACTACATCAGTTTTCCATACTGCACAGACAACTAATGTGCTGCTAACCTGTATGTACAATTCCAAAGGTGTGCGCATTTGACAGTTACGTTTTATATATTCTGTCTAGGGTACTTCCACCTGTGTACTGTGTTTATGTCTTGGCCCACATTCATGGCATGTCCATCTTTCAGATGGTGACAGATATTACATCTGAACAATGAGTATGGATGACTGCTGGATTGGGTCTTGCTTGAATGCATTGTGGTTGGCACTGCAGTTGGCCCTGTCATCAACAGTACTGGCCACAGGCCACCAGGACACAACCCTCCATGCCTACATGCTGACCACTTCCACACAATATACAACACACAACAACCTAACACACAGAGCCATGCATATTGTACACATGCAACAATCTATCCTGCTAATTTCGCCAGCTCATGTAATGTGTGCCCACTGTTATTAAACCCACATGTACATGTTACTATATTTCTACATAGGATTGTGGGGGGGGGGGGCACACCTGACAACTGTAAACATTTGCTATGACTATACTGGTATTTCAGGTACTCTGTTGGCTTACATTCCATTCTGTATTCTGACCTATCATGAAGACTAGAGGCATATCATTGGAGTACAGATCTTAGGTTTTATTGACCTACATTTTAGTTTCAGACTTCCTACCCTTCAGAACTAACATCCAACTGCCTGACCTGTTGTAGTCTGTCTGTGTAGGTCTGGAGGGGGGCTGTTCTCTGTTGCCATCAATTGCAGACCTTAGCACAGCCTTTCTTTGTGGTCATCTACACCTGTCCTGCTGGCTGAGACTGTTGTTGGGTACGTGAGTCTCACTGACATGCATGTGTGTGTCCTATGGACACACATTTGGCCCACCACATGTCCTGCTGTGGGATTTGTCACCTTGTCTAGTACTGCCTACTTTGTTGACATGAGTATTTGTTATGGATTTCATGCTGCCCATATAGGTGTCTACTATCTGCTGCCATCCCATTCAGCCACCCGATTCCCTTGCATGCTCACATCCATACCATAGATGCAAGTAGCAGAACATACTATACCATTCAGCAATTGATAGGGAGAGTGAATTACCTTGTGGTTGTACCAGTATTGAGGATGGTGCTGGAGGACTGATTATGTCAGATGCACATAGTACACTTCCTATACATGGTAAAGCACAGGTAGTGTCATGTTTGGCATCCCTTTTACTATATGTGCAAGTCAGAAAGAGGTGTCATTCCCTGGGTTCCTACCATGTCAGTGTATGTGCTATGTATTGCCTCTTTGCCAAAGCCTGGGCATACTGGGCACAGCTCCTTCTGCCTACAGGCTTAGGTTGTTCTTCCTCCAAATCATTCTGTTCCTGTGCTGGCCTTGGCAATGGTGGGGGGCTGTGTGGCCCTGCCCCATGCTATTCCTGCTGCAGCTGTTTCTACAGGATAATATTATGTAGCATGGCGCATACAATGAAAATTTGTGTACATGTAGCTGGAGAGTACTGCAAGGCTCCACCGGATATGTCCAGGCACCAGAACCATGACTTGATCATCCCAAACACATGCTCTCTTATGAGTCTGGTTTGTGTGCCTGCCTCATTATGGAGTTCTTGTTCAGGTGTGTGTGCATTTCTGATGGGTGTCATCAGCCATGGCTCTAGTGCATAACCAGCATCCCCCACTAGGTGGCCATATGGGATGTTGCCACTGGAAAATATCTGGTACAGCTGCGTCATATGCTAGATGTGGGAGTTGTGATAGCTTCCAGGGCTGCCAGCACATACATTCATTGTAATGCCCTGGGCATCGCACATGACCTGGCAGTTGATGGAGGGGAAGCCCTTGCGGTTTATGTAGACCCTACCTCGCTCACTGGGTGGTGCTTTGATGTGTATGTGCGTGCAGTCTATAGCACCCACTACCTCCGGGTATTCTGCTGTTTGGTGGAAAAGACACATATTGCTGGTCAACGCCTCATGGGTGTTGTGGAAATATATGTGATCACCGGCATGTGCTAACATGGCATCCAAGAACTGGTGGAGTACCCTGGATGCTGATGCCTGTGAGATCCTCATGATATCCCCAGTTGGCCTTTGGAAGGTACCTGTGGCTAGTGTTCTTAAGCCTACACATACCTTGGTATCCACTGGGATGGGTTACCCTCTGTTGGTTCTGTGCGTGAGGTGTGGCCGGCACAGCTCAACAATTTGCTGTAGGAGGTCCCTGTCTGCCCTATAGCTCTCCACTATCTCCAGCTCATGTAGCTCCTGGTAGGTTACCCTGGGTCTGTACACTCTTCTCCTTCTCCTCACTGTGGGTTGGTCATCAGCATTCTCATCCTCACCACCCTCAGCCTCTTCCACATATTGATGTATAAGAGTGACAGCAGCCCCTATCATTTTGTTAGTTTTGTTAGGTAAAATTTCCCCATTTGTGTACACTGGTGGTGTACAGTTTGTGGGACAAACCAGAGTGAAAGGTGTTTGCATAGTTTATAGTACTGTGCTGGGCTGGGCTGCTGCCTGTGTAATTGGCTGATTCTGATTCATTTCACCTGCCAGCTATGCTAGTTCTCCTTGATTACCTTCCTACTGCTGTTTTCTCTTCCCATTGCCTTCCCGTTTAAGCCTCAAGGCATGCCGCGCAAACCCAGTGCTCAGATGTGAACAGAGCTGCTATTTGCTGTTTTTTTTTTTTTTTTTTGTTTTAATACCCGGTGCACAGAGCGCACACCCTTTTAGGCAATGTAAATACTGTTAGGCAGCTTCAGACACATCCTCTTCCTTAGCTGTGCTTAGATAAGGGCAAACACGGGCCACTGTGATCCAATAAGCTTACAGCAGTCATTACACTCCCCCTCATGAGATCATCTAGCTCTTAGGCTTAGACCATGGTGTTATTGCTCCTACACAGTTGGGTGCAAGCTAGCACTGATGGGAAATCTGTGATTCAGTATCATTCCCCTCATTTGCATAGAAATGACTGATAATGCATGGTTACAAAACTGACACTCAGCCTTTCCCCTTAGCAACCACTATTCCATGATGTTGCTGTCTTATGCATGTCATTGACTATTATGGCAAAATGATGATTTTGGTTTAAAACCTTATTTCCAGCTTTTTTTCTTATTTTTGGGCTGATCCCATTTGCACACCAATACCCTACGCTTAAACTTATTAAAATAAATAAAGTTATTTTTTATAATTTTGAATGTATTCTTCATGCCTATGGCCATATATTTGGCCATTGGCATGCCTAACCCTTATAATACATGTTTTTTTATGAACTGTCATGCCTCCATCTTGTAGTTTGCAGAAATGTATTCAGATACTGACTGAATACATTTCTGCAGTCTACACTGTTCCTGCATGGACGCCTGTATGCTTCCTGGATCATTAATTCACCTCATTTGCATGTTTTTCACCAGAAAATTATGTAATTAGCAGACAGGGGCTGTGTCCATGCAGGAATAGGTCAGGACAGCTCGTGCACGTCCCGGGACCTCGTTCTTGGATCGCACATCAGCCATATTGCCTGCAGCTGCTCTTGCACTATTCCTGCACACCGTGCAGAGCTTGCTGAATCCTGGAGAATGTTATAGCTAATATTAAAAAGTCTAGAGGGGAGAAGTGTAGAGCAGCATGATCTGTTGACCATCTCCTTCCATGCTGACAAATATTGCACTCCCTTAGACTGACACCAGAAACTAAGCCAATTATTAAAGTCAGTCATCTTTTGTTTAGATTGTGTCATCATTCTTGGAGAAAGTAAAATGTTGCTCAATGCTAGGTTCATACTAGCCTGAGACACATATTCCAAGAGCTACATGATGTCTCTTTTTGTGTCTACTTCATACCATCAAAATTCCATATTATCTAATCCCACATCGTCGAGATGAAATCAATAAAAACTCACTTCAGTGAAAGACTGGATTGGTGAAGCTATTCCCAGGGTAAGTAACTTGTTGGCCAACAAGGTGAACTTTGCCCTTTTCCCAACTGCAATGTGATCTTGGAGTTGGTATATTTAGTTAGGGGGTGTGGGGTTGTTTTCATTTTTGTGACTTTTGGTGAGAGTGATTACTTACCCTGGAATAGATTTGCTGGTCCAGTCTTTCACTGAAATGAGTTTTCATTGATTTTGTCTCAGCAGTTTGGGATTTGATAATGTTGAATTTTGATAGTATGAAGTAGATCCATCTCTTCATATAGTCTAGGGAGGTACATCTCAGGTCATTATCTCCCACATGGACTATGACTGAGTCATACTGGTAGTTGTGGTCCAATGACCTGAGTGCATGGGTAATGTGGCATATCCTAGCCCCTGATAAGCAACTGACTGTCACTTTCTCCTTACTCAGCCTGGAGAGAGGGACAGTGTCCCTCACAATGGAGTTAACAATGATAAGAATGTTGGATTGTGTGATGGCTTGCCTTATGGGCTTAGAAGTAGAGTATCCATGAGATGTGGATCTATGTGTTGATGTGGGTGTTATTTTGAAAGAGTGCATTTAGGGCTGCTGAGGGTATTTGTTATGTGTACTTCATCTAGGAGTTCTTTGGGGTTTAGGAAGGTTACATTTAAGTGACTCAGCATATGTGGGTCTATATGTCTGCTTTGAATCATGTGTGATGGGTGTAGTGTGTGTACTATTGACAACCTTATTGACATTATGAGTACTTTTATGTGGGAGCTTAGCCTCCAGTGACATTGTGTAAATAGATCTCTCACATACCATTTCAGTTTGCTTGAGAATTAACTGGTTGTCAGTAAACATGAGGCAATGTCTACATTGCCCCAGGATGCCCATATCCACCAAGCTGGTAACGGAGATAGTGGGAAAGTCCATATCCATAGCAACAGACCCTTTTTATTGATTAGACAGTTGGACTGAGAATATAAAGCATTGTCAAGAGCATCTGGTTTGCAACTTTGGGGACAGTGATTGTATTGGTGAAATTTCAATCATGCTTTTACAGGAAAAATATCACTCAAGGTGTCTGTATCTGTACAGGGCACTGCCAAACACTTGAATGGAAACTAATACACAGACGCTTAAAATTTAAGGATGAAGTATATAGGCAGATATTCTGAATTCAGAAACAAATCAATAAGTACTTACTGAAAACAAAGAATTAGCTTGTCAAGATTGATGAAAAGAGGGGAGTCACATGAAAGGCTACTGCCTGGCTGCTACAAGTGCTGGTCTCACCACAGCTTCACTCTGCTGGGATACAATGATCCTTTGCTTCTTCTCTCACTAGAAGCAAGACATTAGCATGAATCCCAAGACAAGATGAGAAACAGGCCACAGCCTGTTTGGTGATCCACAGTCTTTTACCAGATGATGAAAGGGTCTGTAGCCTTGTTGTAGCCTTTTCTTTGTAAATGCCTTGAATAGCAACCAGACCAACCAGGAACTTCAAGCACAGACATTCACTGCCCATTCAGAAGCAGTCAGGAATCAATGCCTGTGCTCCTTCTCTCATCATGAGGAGAATATAAGCACAAATTCTAAGCTGACACCTATGAAGCAGTTAGGCTTTCTGGTGATTTGTGATTTCCAGGAAATAATGCCCCTGTGGTTCTTCTGTCACCAAGAGAAAACAGAGGCTCTAATCCCAAGATGACTACTGAGAGGCAGAATACGGGCTCTCCAATAATTGGTGGTTTTGTAATAGATGTTGCAGATTTTAAAGGTAAATGGAAAAATGGGTTAATACCCTAAGCTCTGCAGTGTGCACTAAGTAGTTAGATATGAAAAAGTGATAACTTAAGTTTTAGCTGTCTAGGTGGAGAGCCACTAATTTTAAAAGAGAAAGATAGATTGAAAGGGGGTTGGCACTTTTGTATTTTGGTTCTATAGAATACAGTGGGATGGGCAGTGCAAAGTTAACTTTCATGGCTTAAAGAAAAAGTGAACATTTTAGTTTGGGCTGCCTTATATACTGCAATCCAGCTTGGCAGCATTGCACCGCCATTAGCACTCTGGAGAGCACTCGGTGAAAACAATACACTTATCAGCTAACTTTCTCTGTGGCATAAAGCGTAAGTGCAGGAATGTTAGAGACAAAGGACAGCTGAGACATGGCTCAAATCCACTTCATTGATAATTTTACAGCAGGTGGTCTAAATGCATATTTAATCACATTTTGTCATGCCATTGTGTTGTTGTTTAAAAAGCAACTCTTGTCAATATTGCTAACAACATGTTATTTGTCATTAACTACAAGTCTAATAACATCTTTCACAACGTCCATTTCTGATGTTGTAATGGCAAGTGAGAAGTATGAATGTGTCATTTGAATGCTTTTTGCTCTGGTCATTGCTACATATACCCATTGATTGCATTTAATTTGCTGTCAGCTTTTCTTTATTATATATTTTTTCTAATGCCTTTTCCATTTGCACTCCACTTGACAGTGCACAAGCATAGTTCACTGCCTAAGGAAAAAGTGAAAATTTTAGTTTAGGCTGCCTATGTAGCATAAATACACATGGCAATGGTGTACTTTCCTCAGCACTCTGAACAGTACTGAGTGGAGAAAGTCCACCTGTCATATCCCTATCTCTGTGGCACAAGGTGCACCTGATGTGAACTGAATGAAATAATGCAAATAATGCATTATTCAAATCATGTTTAGAGATCATATTGCAATTATTCACAATATGCACTTTTTTTTTTGTCATTTTAATTTGCCTTTGCTCTCTGCTTGGTAGCATGCAAACATAGCTCTCTATCTAAAGAACAAAATGAAAAATGTAGTTTAGGCTGCCTTAAGTAGTGCAAAAATGCCTGGCAATGGTGCACTTTCCTCTGCACTCTGGACAGTACTGAGTGGAGAAAGTCCACTTGTCATATTACCTATCTCTGTGCCACAAGGGGTAACTACAGTGATTTTAAAGAACACAGCTGATTAAAAGTTTGAACCCAGCTGCAAGAAGCTTTTACAAATGGTGTAAGAAGACCATTTCTTACAACATTTTGATTAGTACTGTAACAATAAAGAAAAAAATGATAATGTTAAATCTGTTTCTTGCAAGGAATGTATCAGTAATCCTTGCATAATTAAACTTTTCTATTTAACATATATCATTAATGTTTCACATGTAACCTTAAGCTAATGTGTGTCCAATTTCCCATATGTTACAATGATATTTCATATCAAATTCACTTGCAGTATGATGGGAACAATACTTTTGTTATAATCATGACTCATCGTGTTTTTAGGACAGTCTTGTAAAGCATGTATGTGACATACTCAAACCTCTATCAGCACATTCGACTGCATCCATATGAAATATATTTGCAAACAAAATATTGACTTTTATATAGGAATGCATTCTCAGAACTGATTAAAACCACACACACACAGGGATTTCTGAAGTGCATCTCCATTCATTCTGAAATTAGTATATGTCTAATTTCCATGCTGGAAAGGGGGTTCTCCTGTAGAAATGCTAGTTAATAAGCTAAGTTTCAGTTTTTGAATGCTTTATCCCATGGGTTCAGTTCCCAAGTGGTACAATAATATTTCAGCAGTGTGTAAGCCCCAACATCACAGTATGTCACAATTCATCCTCTTTCTCTCTCCAAACTGCAAGGATTAAAAGCCATGCCATTAAGCATTTCATTGTTGAACAATAGAAACTGTGTCAATAGGCTGAGCATCCCACATGGCAGAACTCAATGCCATTTTGTAACTCCACTACTATTTTGTGATGTAAGTAGTGCCAATGTGTCTGCTAAAGAATCCATCTGCTTTCAAAATGCAGTTGGCAAGGTTATGATGCTTTGCTCAATACTAGTTATACATGAAATTTGCACTGGGCACCAAGTCAAATTTTGTTAGCTTGACTTTTGTAGATATAGCTGGTGAGGGAGAGAAAGGTGCTACATTTAGAGCAAAAAGTGGAGTGTTGAGGAGTCCAGAATAACTGTGGCACTTCTCACTAAGCACTACAGACATAGGCTGCTGCAGGGGGATTAGACCGGATCTCATTATAAGGCTAAGGCTTGGAATAGATTAGCCAAGGCTGTCACCAATACAGCAGGCATTCCACACACGGGGAAACAATATGTTCATCACTATAGTGACCTTAGGAAGTGCAAGCATGACCTTGTAAGCTGATGGGAGGCTGAATTTAGGATTGGTAACACCCCCAATTGTGTTCGTGTACTGACCCATAACTTATCTATGATATGGCATTAGTGATCTAACCAGCCAATGAAGGTACTCATTATGCTTTTATATATATATATATATATATATATATATATATATATATATATATATATATATATATATATATATATATATATCGATCATGAGGCACACCAGGAAGGATTAACTTGCCTCAGAGAGGCATGCGGTAAGTATCACTTGGGTCCAAATTCTAGCCAGAACTTAATTTCCCTCAAGCACTAGCATCTTGAGCAGGCATACCTCAACCTTCATCTTAAGCATGCATACCTTCCCCAATAACTGTGATGCTTGCATTAGGCAATAAAAACACTGCCTTAACTGTGTGTGGGTTCATTACCCAGAATCAGTAATTACTTGTTATTACTAGATAATTATTTATACAATATTAACAGCAATAATATATCAGAAGGAATTAAACTATGGTAATTGCAGTTATTAAATTAGAATGCATAGTTCTTATCCATCATAGGGAAATAAAAGCTGCTCTTTGTTATATCACGGTAGCAAGATTTCTTTTTTATGATACAGAAATGCCCTACCTTCATATATGGATGAGGAAAGGGGGTACAACAGTAAATTACCATAATTGTTTATAGATTGCAATTGTTTGTTGAAAAAATACAGAATTGTGACATGCCATGTACCTAATCTTCGCTTTTCCTTGTCAACCCCATCCTTTATTTTTTATTTTATTTTGGGGGGGGGTATAATTTATAAACAATCTGCTGTTTGCTTAACTTCCTATTGTAAAATGAATGATCATCAGCACTGAGAGGTACACTAGCCACTGCAGCTTGGCCTGACATACCGCCACAGATGGCAGCACAGACACCCAGCACTTCAGGGTCACAACCTGTCAGTATTGCCTCTACAACACCTGTCTACCTGCTTTAACTGTGTCAAGTAGCTCTGCCACAGCTGCTGGTGCAGTGATACACTCCAGGAGCAGTATTAGTGGAGGTGATGATTTTATCACCCAGCAGGAGCTGACAGGGCTGGTGGAGGATATAATGGAGTGGGGCATGTATTGGCATGGTTGAAAAGGTCCTGTGTTGGATTCCAAAAATGATGCCACATCTGGCACTGACCAGACAGTGGTGACATTTCTATGGGTTAGGACTAGATTGTCACTGTTCTTAAGCTGGAGATGGGTGTTGCTTTGATGTCCCCTACCTGTCCCCAGTCATGATATCCCCAATCCTTTGTCTTCATCACCATCCCTGTCTGTCTTGTATTACCTGCATATCTGTGCATGCTTCCTAACCTACCCTACCTACCTGACCCTCTCATTCCTAAGCACCTTTCTTAACAATCCCCCCACCCCCCAAAAAATGGGTACCTGTCTAACCGAAAAACTATTCTCCATACATAGCTCTCCACTTTGCCTAGTGTCATCTTGACACAACTTATTTGGTCCTATTGGCCATACAATATTATTCTGTTCTTATCACCCATCCCTGGTGTGGTCACTCTGCAAAGCTATGAAATTGTGTGTAAAATTATACAGTTATGCTGTGAAGAAGTCAATAGCTATGGTGCTCTCCCATGATCCACCTTCAAATTCCTGTATTCTTTCCTGTGTATCCTACCCTCTGCGTGCCTACCCCAATTTCACCACTACCCTATCCACCCCCTTTTCACACATTTAATCTGATCAAAAGATAGAATCTCACACAATACACATGACCAGAAATGGCTCATGGAAAAGCCTTCACTTTATGTCCTAGGCATTTGCATAGAGTCTGGCATTGCATAGCAATGCAGAGTGACAGTGGACACTTTTAATTTCTTATTGCAAAACGGAAATTTTCAGTGTAATCTGTAATAATCTGGGTACTTTTGAGCAAAGATGCCTAAATCTATAGCACTATGGGAATAGAGAGTAAAGGCAGACTAAAGGCAGTACTGTGGAACAGTTAATGTAACAGTTCTTAGGCTGGTTGATGTAATAATGTAGGAGTTCCTACATGGTGTTTTGAAATAATTACCCTGCTTATAACCTGATTTTTTCACATAATGTCATAGGTTCACTGTAGGTCAATTTATTAATTCATTACATTCCATACTCCTTTCATTTATTTAACTACAAACATCTGTGTTTCTTTACATATACATAATTTCCTTAACGTGCTATTTGAATAGCACTGCAAGACATCATTTGCAAAAACATTGCAACCCCAACAGGTAGACAGAGTAAGTCACACTTGTCCAGCGTATGTATTTATATTTATTTGTACTCTCCTGACCCTTATTTATACATGTAGCAAGTATTTATTGTACAGAGCATGGCAGATTAATGATGATTTAATAAGTAACAGTAACACACCATGTAGATGTTCCTACATGTCCCACAAACATATTTGCTGCTATTCCTGTCTGCATGTGTCTCTTTCTCTGTTCACCCCTTCTGCTTCAGTAAGTTGTCACTGTGCTTTAGCTGTGTTATTTTAAGGTTGTGAAGTAATAAATTCTTTGTTGCCTGATGAGATAATGCTCACGTGTATAAAAAATGTTGACTAATGTCAAGGGTTCTAATCTAAACATTAGAGTTGCTGACTGCTTTTGGTAGACAAATTTATGTGTACCTATTGGCTACATATTGTTATGAGCCACCACTATCCTTCTTCTGTCACAATCTACTTTGTTCCTGCATCCATCTCACACTGTCAATATATCGTCTCCCTTCTGTGTCATTAATCTTCCACCTCTGCATTTGTGCAGTCTGTCGCAATGAATGCAACTAAGGCTAAATGGAAGTACACAGAGTATGGGAATAGCTTGTGATTTTATTACCTTTGTCCACATTATGCTGTCACACTTCATGCTGCTGTGCTAAGCTATGCTGTCAGTTTAATGTACTTTTCAACAAGATAAAGAGGTGGATGTACAGATTACAGTGGTCACTAGGGCAATGAAAATGGATGCATACATTCACATTTGCTGAAAAGTGGTGTCAAACTTTTAACTATCAGAAGTATGACTTCCTATGTATTATGCCTATACAATGCTAAGCATTGAATGTTTATCTTGGAATGCTCTAAAGGTTTCAATACAGTTGGGTGAAAAAATTATTCAAGATGTGCTGTCTGACTCCTGTGGCTGTAAACATTGGCTACACCTTTACTTAACACATCATTATCCTGCTGCTATACCAATGTGCCTGCTACCTATTGTGAGCCTGTCTTGTACTGATCTTTCTGAGAAAGTCCGCACAGAGGAATATAAACTACTGCTAATTCACATTCTAAGTTCAAAATTTGAAGATATTATTATTATTATTATTATTATTATTATTATTATTATTATTATTATTATTATTCATGCACTAACACTTTGCCATCTATAGCGCCATTCATCTTGGCAGTGCTGTACTCAAAAAGTCAAAAAGTAAAATAAAAAAATAAAATAATTCTTGTTTTAGGCTGCACAACATTTGTATGTTTCTATTACTTTTGTCAACAGATGATCTTGATTTCAGAATGATGTTGACTCAATTAATTCAGTCGTATAATGTATGTCTTGTTTTCTATTCATTGTTTACAACTACAACTGTAACATGCCCTCACATAATCCATCACTGCTATTTTGCAGTGCACTGTCCTATGTAAGTCTTGGCAATGCACATGGTCCAAGTATGTGACAATATAAGGGTGCAATCATTCTGACATGAAGTTGCAAGAAAATTTGATAATCCAGTGGTGTAGAATGTCTATGTCATCTCATAATATGAAGCATGTCAATATCCCTCACAGTAGCAGAAAGTACTCGAAGGACAGTATCTAAATTTTAGGAGAGAATTATGCCATTACATGTGTCAATCATAGTGATGTTACATTGTCCAGTGCACATAGGCATGTGTTGCACAGCCTGGGATGCACAGCACCATCTGTTCCAAGCAAGTTCAAATGTCCTACTTCATAGTGTTACTGTCATTCTTCTCTAGTAGTGCTTGTGACTAATACACTACTTTCTAGATTGTGTAATAGATGGGTAGCAGGTTCCATGCCCAACATGGAAGGTTTGCTTATGTGTGTGAGAGAGAAAGACAGAATGTGTGCAACACTTGGTACAGTATCCAGTTGTCCTGAGAAGAAAAATGTAATTATTCGCACAGCTCTCTTATCCCACTGTTTTACTGAAACATCCTCTATGAAACACGTTAATGTGTTCATTCTGACAAAAGTGCAGTGTCTACCCCTAACAGTAAGATTTCTCCTGTGGTGCTTATGATTAGTACATTACTTAAAGCATTGTGTAACTAGATAGATAGGAGGTTCATTCCTCAATATGGGGAATGTGTGTGAGTGGGACTGCTTACAGTTAGGTGAGCACACGGTCAATCGACTTTTACTCTGGATACATCTTTTAATGTGCTACATGACTCCAACATAGCCTAATTCCACCTGTCACAACCACAGCTTCTTTGCAACACAAGGGTGTTGCTGATCATACTGTTTGTTATCTATTGAGTGCAATTTTCTATACATTACTTAAAAATGGCTTTTTTAGCCATACTCTGTCCACAAGTGTCTACATTAATGCTTTCAATAAGAGTCTCATAGATTGAAAAATATCTATTTAATGTCTTTTATAGGGAAAGTGATGCAATGATTTGTTAACTAGGGAGTCAATATTTCCATTTTTCAAATGGCATGTATTTTGTGGCGTAACAATAAGAGCACACTATTAAAAAGTTATACTCTCTGACTGCACCCCTGGTACAACTCACTGGTGAGGTCAGTCTTTCACAAGTGAACTGTCACTTTTTAAATGTTAGACTTCTCCTGTGGTGTCTGCATTTCTTACACTGTTCTCTATAATGTGTAAATAGATGTGTAGGAGTTTTGACTACAGCAATATTTAGGTTCTACAAGTGTGTGTGTGTGTGTGTGTGTGTGTGTGTGTGTGTGTGTGTGTGTGTGTGTGTGTGTGTGTGTGTGTGCAACTGAATTCAGGATTGGTTTACACAGATTTGCAGTGCCAACTTTTACAACCTCTGATGCCTGTAAACCAGACACATTTCCTTGACCACATACACTGCTGATGCTATCCCTTCATACATGCTGCTTGTTTCACTTGTGCTCAGTATTCTCCTGTGGTGCTGTCTGCAGATAATGTGCTGTATATATCAAGTAAATGGACAGGTAGGTAGTTTGAGTCCATCACTACTTAAATAGTGTGACTGTGATTGCTGTCATATACTATTGGCCAACTCACAACCACCTTTATGTATATTTCTACACATAAAACAGAGTTCTAGTGATTCACTCTTACACTGGCAAATCCTAGCATCTACAAGAAAAATCACTTTTTGGCTACACAATGATTACATAATGCCACCATATCTGCATTATCACACATTTGGAGTGTGATTTCTCCTGGAATGCATGACTTTGATACAGTGCTTTATATTTTATGTAACTAAATATATAGGATGTTTGAGGCCAGGTGTGTGTCTTTCCCCCTTATACTGTGTATAATATTCCTCAAATGCATATACAATGTGTAGTTGTACAGTTTTATTGTGCACTTCAGCCACTTTTTAGCATAAACATCCAGCTAATAAACCATGGTGATGTCATCTATTTAAGTATGCACTATCCTATTTGTACCTCAATATGTCATTTAGCACTTAGGTTCATAGGTTCATAGGGTCATACTAGGCTATCTGCCCTAGGGCATTTAAAAGCCTAGCCAGAGTGTGTGTGGCTTTCACCACCCCTTAGGATGAGAATACTATACCCATTAGTTTGCTGTGCCTCTGTCCAGCAGTGATACAGAGATGATTCCCAGGGTAAACCTACGATCTCCCATCCACTCGTCAAGATTTCTCTTGAACAGAGTCAGTGAGGGGCTCTGCCTCACATGGACTGGGATTCTGTTCCATAGTGTAGGGAGTCTCTGGGTGATGAATCTGTCCCTCCAGCACGTCCTATTTATATCCGTGTTGGGGTTTAAGTCTCTTGCTCTCGTGGCTCTGGTGGATTTGGATTTTTGAGGTGGAGCATGTCCATTAATTCCCGGTTGGACATGGCCTTGTATGTCAGGCACAGATCACCTCTGAGCAGACGGTATGCGACTGAATAGAGCTGGAGTTTCTTCAGTCGGGCATCGTATGACATATGTTTGAGCCCCTTTATCCTTTTGGTGAGGAACTTTTGGGGTCTTTCCAACTGCTGCAGGTGTCGGGTAAGATACATTCCAAATGGGGTGTTGTACTCAATCATTGGTCTGATAAGTGAAGAGTACAGGGGTACAATGACCTCTCCTGATCTGGATGTGAATCCCTTCATGATCAGGTGGGCAATGTAGAAGGTCTTCCTAACCACTTTGGCAATGTGAGTGTCAAAAGAGAGGTTACTGTCAACTTGGGTCCCCAGGTCCCTGATAACTTGCGATTTAATCCCTAATCTGTACCATGTGATCTTTGGTAGTTAGTTAAAATCCAGCCATTATTACTCAGACTAGATTGTGTCAGTCTTATTGTGACTATCCATGTCGCTAACACTGTTGTCAAACCCATTTGCTGTGTACACATATAGATACTGATTCCTCTTACAAAAAGTTATGTTACTTTGTCACATAGCAATCCTTTTATTCAGAGTAATGATGATACATGATTACATTTTCCTTACATAACATATGTAGGAAGTGTTATCCTCTGACACAAAGGAGTGGAATGACTTCTGTATGATCTGTATCATGTTCTTCATTTAGTACAACAATGGCATACATATCACTTGTAGCAATGACATGATGTAATGCCGTCACATGCTGATACATCTCATAATTGTAATGACACTTCTACCATGGTACATTCAACCTTTACCATATCATGTATTTTCTGTTGTCAAATGCTCATGTGTTCAACATCCACATTCAGTGCCTGTTAGCATTGTTGGACCTCATACTATAATGCATGAATGCCATCCACCACAGTTATTTTGTATCCATTTACAATGGAAGAGGACTCCATCATTCCTTTTATCTGAGACATTGTTTGCAACACATACATCTGATATAATATGGATGCATAGGTGTGTTAATAGTTCCACTGTGGAGCTTCTTGTTTAACCACATGTCATTAGTTGATAGAGTCACATAGCTTCCTGTTGAATTCCTGAAAGGGCAATATATAAATGTATTGATGCTACATAAACACAATTGCATTTAATTATTGTTATCCATTGTTATGTTGGAGAATGATATATTATCACAGGTTGTGGCTGCATGGCAGTGAAATGGTTATCTGAAGGATGCCATGCTGTGACTGCACCTGTGGCATGTACACTAACTTGTATAGCTTAAAGAGCGTAACAACGAACAAGAACACTATAAGAGACTACTTCGTAAAATAAACAGACGTTTAATGACTCCAAATTAATGTTAGCGCTTTCGGCTAAATCGAATATTTAGCCTTCCTCAGACAAACAGCAGAACAGGAAATGACATTTCTTAAAATACATGTATAGAACCAATTGAAATAAAGTGCATTTAGTAATTTAATGTAACTAAGGTTACCTTAAAGTAGTGTAATCCATTGCAAGCATAAACCTTAAATGAAGGTAAAGATAGAGTGCCTCTATAGGCATTGCAACGGAACAGCAAGTGATACTTTGTTGTAAGTAACTCTATTTATCAAAATATTTACACAGATGTTAAACTCTGTACTTGCTAGATTATTTAATCATACAACTTGCTTCATACTTATATGATATATTAAAAATATTATAAAAACAGTTAATGAAAAACTAAAGAATATTTGTGTATATTATGAATTAATAATTATAAAAAAATGTTTCCACATTTTGAAACATTAATTCCACATTTAAAAATTGAAAATACTAATTGATTTTGCCCGTGAAATTCCTATACAGTACTCATAGAATAATACAATTTTACATTGATGCATTCTGTTAGGGAATGATTAATGTTAGGTCTATTTCATATCTAAATATGAGAAACCTCCCCTATATATGTTATCTGTTATACGATAACCATTTTAATACACATTTTATTGATAGATTGTCATTGATGCCAGGTAATAAATGTGCTCTAGTTCGTACTTGCCACATCAATTCATCTATCTCTAACCTAATTTGCCAGGGGCCACCCATTACATCTGGCATTCTTTGTTGAACTATAACAAAGTTGAAGGAATGCCCTGTGTTGTTAATAGTATGCTTAGCTAAGGCATTGTTCACATCCCTTCTGCTAATAGCATAAATGTGTTCATGTATTCTGGTCTTAAATCTACGCTCTGTCTTGCCAATGTAGAAGGCTTCACATTGGCTACACAGAGCAGCGTATACCACAGATTTTGATTCACAGTTGTAATGCTTGTTTACTTTATATGTCCTATCTTTGATGTTAAACTGAGTACCCACTCTAATAAATTTACATTCTGCACAGGCACCACATTTGTACATTCGCTTGGGGCGCTGAGAAATAAGCTTTCTTGGTGCCCTTTCCAAAATGGCTTTAAGGTTTTGGCCTCTCCTGTATGTTATGTTGGGTTTATCACCTAATGATGTAGACAAAGTACTGTCGTGATTAATTACATCCCAATTCTTATACAGGATCTCCCTAATTTTTTGAAAATCTAGCGAGAAAGTGTGTAAGAAAGACACATTATAATTAGTGTCCTTACTTCTGTCTCTAGTTGGCAGACTAACCGGAATTAGTGCCAGTTCTTCCTCTCTGGAAGTTTTGTTGTTAAGGAGGGGAATAAAATGGCCCGACTTCCGTTTGTTTACTACTTCCACTATGATGTTGTCAATCAAAGTAGATGGATAGCCTCTTGCCAAAAACATATTTTTTAGTTTGTTGCATTCATGTTGGAAATCCAGATCTTCCGTAACCATACGTGACGCCCTCACTAACTGACCTTTTACAACTGATCTTTTGGTAGTAGGGTGGCTACTGGAGAAATGCAAAAAACTATTAGAATATGTGGATTTTCTATGTATGTTACTTTTCAATCTTTTATTATTAACATCCTTTGTGAGAAGAATGTCTAAATAACTAATCTCACTTTCCTGTATGTTAAAAGTGAACTGTAAAAAGTTTGTCATGTTGGTCATTCGTTCTATAAAGTTAGGGATATCCTCACTGTTGCCTTTCCATAAACAGAAAATGTCATCCTGGTATCTGGTATACCAGGAGACATACTGTTTGAAAACCTCATCCTTAAATAGGAGTTCTTTTTCCCAATATGACAGTACTGCATTGGCGAACGAACCAGTAATGAATTCTTGCGTTTTAAGTACGACTACTGTCGTATCTTTTCTAGCATAGAGGCTAGTATGGAGAAATTACTACTTAGTAAAAAGAAAAAGTTAAGTCGAGATTTAACGGACTATGCGAACAAAACTGCTTATCCTAGGCCTCAAAATAAAACGCAGGTTATCCAAGGAGAAGTGTCCAATCAAACTGGACAAAATACAAATGTTATCCCAGTAGATAACATCAACAATGATAATAACCAAGAAGGTTTTACAACTCAACGACAGGGCTATAGAAGGAGCCCAAGGTTGAACAATAACAACAATACCAACGTTAATAACATTAACCAGCTAAACACCCCAGCAAATGGACTGAGGGATAATATTCAACCACAAGGCCAATTTATGGTAGATTTTGATCAACAGGACAACCAGGATTTTCATCAGGCCAACAATAGCCGTGCAACCAACCGTATGAGGGCCCAGACAGGGAACAATACGAGGAACAAGAAAAGAGGGGGGAGGAGGAGATGATCCAGGTTCCCTCTTTTGGTTTGGAACCAAATATCCTGAAAAGTAGTAACAATGACTTTACAGTGTATAATTATACACTTATTGAAATCCACCAGGATATTGTCAACTTCTTTGCAAAAGATCTGTCGTTTGTTCCGGGGCAACATATGGACATAGGGAAAACACTGGTTGACCTAAAAGTTTTTGTTAGAAAACTTAATTTACATTCACTGTTAGGTAATAACACAGAGTTACTGAACCCCCTTAGGGTATCGAGTACATATAATCCACCCCTTCATCCGAGCTTATTAGTGTTTGAGAAAATGTGTGAAACAGATTTGTGGGCAATTAAAAATCGGATTATGTATAGTAATCAAAAAGATCTTAACAATATGACCACATTGGAATGGGATTTTCTCCATTTATTAAGGGACTGTAGGATCCGTGTCATGAAACCGGATAAAGGGGGTGGGGTGGTATTAATGGACCACTTTAAATATGTGGAATACATGAGGAAGCATTTGGATACACCAGCTTATAAGGAAGTATCTCTGAATGAGATACATGGGGCCTACAGGAAGATCAATAACACACTATATGATTTACTCATGGAAGGTTTTATTATTCCAGAAACGTATAGATATTTGCAAATGCCATCTCCTAGAATCTCAGCCTTCTTTGGAACACCAAAATTACATAAACAGCTTTATTCACCGCCGTTTAGGCCTATTGTAGACGGCAGGGGTTCGGCCACTTACGCATGTGCAAGACTAGTTGATAGTATTATTAAACCCTTACTAGCACAGGAGGCACATATCTGCAAGGATTCCTGGTCCTTTCTGAAAAACATTGGCGAAATTGAATATACCCCGGACATAGTTTTCCTCACAATAGATATAAAAGACCTGTATACAGTTATACCACAGGACATAGGCCTTAATTGGGTGAGAGAATTTATGGTTGCCAAGAATGTTGATGATAACACCATTCATTTGACTGAAACACTCTTGGAGATGGTTTTGGTAAATAATTTTTTCTTTTTTGAAAATAATTTTTACCTTCAAACCTCCGGAGTAGCAATGGGTTCGCCATGTGGGGGTTCGTTCGCCAATGCAGTACTGTCATATTGGGAAAAAGAACTCCTATTTAAGGATGAGGTTTTCAAACAGTATGTCTCCTGGTATACCAGATACCAGGATGACATTTTCTGTTTATGGAAAGGCAACAGTGAGGATATCCCTAACTTTATAGAACGAATGACCAACATGACAAACTTTTTACAGTTCACTTTTAACATACAGGAAAGTGAGATAAGTTATTTAGACATTCTTCTCACAAAGGATGTTAATAATAAAAGATTGAAAAGTAACATACATAGAAAATCCACATATTCTAATAGTTTTTTGCATTTCTCCAGTAGCCACCCCTACTACCAAAAAAGATCAGTTGTAAAAGGTCAGTTAGTGAGGGCGTCACGTATGGTTACGGAAGATCTGGATTTCCAACATGAATGCAACAAACTAAAAATATGTTTTTGGCAAGAGGCTATCCATCTACTTTGATTGACAACATCATAGTGGAAGTAGTAAACAAACGGAAGTCGGGCCATTTTATTCCCCTCCTTAACAACAAAACTTCCAGAGAGGAAGAACTGGCACTAATTCCGGTTAGTCTGCCAACTAGAGACAGAAGTAAGGACACTAATTATAATGTGTCTTTCTTACACACTTTCTCGCTAGATTTTCAAAAAATTAGGGAGATCCTGTATAAGAATTGGGATGTAATTAATCACGACAGTACTTTGTCTACATCATTAGGTGATAAACCCAACATAACATACAGGAGAGGCCAAAACCTTAAAGCCATTTTGGAAAGGGCACCAAGAAAGCTTATTTCTCAGCGCCCCAAGGGAATGTACAAATGTGGTGCCTGTGCAGAATGTAAATTTATTAGAGTGGGTACTCAGTTTAACATCAAAGATAGGACATATAAAGTAAACAAGCATTACAACTGTGAATCAAAATCTGTGGTATACGCTGCTCTGTGTAGCCAATGTGAAGCCTTCTACATTGGCAAGACAGAGCGTAGATTTAAGACCAGAATACATGAACACATTTATGCTATTAGCAGAAGGGATGTGAACAATGCCTTAGCTAAGCACACTATTAACAACACAGGGCATTCCTTCAACTTTGTTATAGTTCAACAAAGAATGCCAGATGTAATGGGTGGCCCCTGGCAAATTAGGTTAGAGATAGATGAATTGATGTGGCAAGTACGAACTAGAGCACATTTATTACCTGGCATCAATGACAATCTATCAATAAAATGTGTATTAAAATGGTTATCGTATAACAGATAACATATATAGGGGAGGTTTCTCATATTTAGATATGAAATAGACCTAACATTAATCATTCCCTAACAGAATGCATCAATGTAAAATTGTATTATTCTATGAGTACTGTATAGGAATTTCACGGGCAAAATCAATTAGTATTTTCAATTTTAAATGTGGAATTAATGTTTCAAAATGTGGAAACATTTTTTTATAATTATTAATTCATAATATACACAAATATTCTTTAGTTTTTCATTAACTGTTTTTATAATATTTTTAATATATCATATAAGTATGAAGCAAGTTGTATGATTAAATAATCTAGCAAGTACAGAGTTTAACATCTGTGTAAATATTTTGATAAATAGAGTTACTTGCAACAAAGTATCACTTGCTGTTCCGTTGCAATGCCTATAGAGGCACTCTATCTTTACCTTCATTTAAGGTTTATGCTTGCAATGGATTACACTACTTTAAGGTAACCTTAGTTACATTAAATTACTAAATGCACTTTATTTCAATTGGTTCTATACATGTATTTTAAGAAATGTCATTTCCTGTTCTGCTGTTTGTCTGAGGAAGGCTAAATATTCGATTTAGCCGAAAGCGCTAACATTAATTTGGAGTCATTAAACGTCTGTTTATTTTACGAAGTAGTCTCTTATAGTGTTCTTGTTCGTTGTTACGCTCTTTTGGTTCAACTTGTATAGCTTACCTACACAGATAGACTTCAGTATGCTTTCTGAACAGTGTGCGTACTACACAATAGAAACAGCTTCCTTGTCAAAGAAATATTGAGATTGTATTGCTCAATGTTGTGTGGATAGTAGCAAGTGCAGCTCCTTTATAGCATTCTGAATAAATATGATTGTATATATTATATTCATAACTCCTTTCTTAACACACACATTAAATTCAGTTATTTGTGACAGCCTCCACTGCTGTCTGCTTTTTGCAGATATTGTTAACACAGGGGTCTATACTGAATCTGGTAATATCTGTCTTTCAGACAAAAGTGTTAGACACCAGTTATTTGCAAACAGAGAATAGTCATGGCACACTCAAAGGGCCATCTTTTTCAGGCTTTGTCCTGCAAGGTAGGTCCTCCATACTAATGAGTGGAAAGTGCCGTAAGCTCTTCAAGGACATTTTTCATGACATGACCGATATGCATATTTCTGTGGTGCACATGATTGCAGTGCATCTCTTTGATATCTGTCCTGGCATGTATTTGAAAATGACATGATATGAATGTTCATTATGTTATTCATTGCTCTCATGCATTACCTATTCCCAAGGTAATCATGCTCTATATTGCATGTCTTCATCCGGATGTTTCTTTATTACTGCAATCATTCTCATCACACTGTTTAGCTTAATGGAAGATAAGTGATTCCATAAACATTTCTTAATGTATGGCATACTACCAGACCATCAGAAATTGTGACTGGTTCTCTGTTATGGCAATTTCTAGTGTGTTGGTGTGTTGAATTGCTGTTTTGTTACTTTTTCTTGTAATTCCATGTGAGCATGCCCAGTTGTGATGCCTGTACACTGTTCCAGTAATCAAGGAGCGTCAATCCTCACCATTAACACCAGTGAGGGATGTGCACATTGGGAGGATAACAAATGCACACACAGTAAAGTGAAATTTCCCTCAAGAGCACACAGAGATCACAGTCAGTCTGGGGCTGGTTTCCCCCTCTCTCTCCAGATCACCAGTACGACTCCCCACTGGCACAGCTGTAGGTTTGAGATCCCAGCCGAGTGTCAAGCCAAAACCTCCAGCACCCTCTCTGTCCAACCAGTGCTTGATGTCCCTGTCCAAGTAGCTGACACACACACACACACACACACACACACACACACACACACACACACACACACACACACACACACACACACACACACACTTTGAGATTCAATTTATATACAAACACACAGATATTCTTGGGGAAGACTGGCACAGGTTCACTAGTGATGCCCCCTTCTGCCCAGACTATACGGTAGTGCCACCTGCCATGAACCACCCTTATTTGATACTATAAAGGCCCTTACCAAAGGCTACCCAATCATACTGTGTAATGTTACTAGTATCCAAATGGTAACTGTGGCTGAAACGTGAAGGCTATTGGAGTGGCTTGTATAGTATCACCAAATACATATGCAAGTACACTAAGAGCTTAAATATCTCTACACAATATCAGCCACAATTAAAAGGTTTAAATATATTTAATAATAAATAATAAAAGCACAAGACAATACTGATTATCTCAGCACACTGACAGTAGAGTTCACAATTCACAGGAAATACTTTAAAATAACATAGCAGAACAGTCTAACATAAAAACAGAAACCATCTAACTAATATTGCTATATTTGTATCTTTCTCCAGGAGAAACTAGGTTCTAAATAATTTACTTACAGAGCAAGGCAAGTGTTAGTGATGTTGCCAGATTCAGAACAAAATACAAAATGCACTCTCTTTCTCTCTGAGATAGTTCTTAAATTGATAATACACATTACTGCTGAATCATTTCAGATTACATCATTCTTGTCACCTCTGCTTAGGTTTCCGAGGCTAGGAGGAACTTAAAATTTAACATGTTTATGTTAAGAATACTTATCTCTCAGAAGCTAAAAACCCTCTCTTTGAAGCTTGCCTGAAGCTGGATGTTGTATAACAATTACAATGGAAACCTGTAATTACCTCTGTTTCCAGACAATAGAAAGAAACCCCAACTGCAGACATTTTGTCTCCTAGCTCAGATAACACACAGTCATAAAATTCTTTACTTATTTTCTCAGAGTTTGCAAGTTAACTCTATGTGTCCCAATTTCTACCATGAAAACATACATTTGCATTGGCATATAGTTTATACACATTTCTGCTGTTTTCCAGTAGGATGCACTGTGGTTACAATCTTGAAGCTCAGTACAGAACATATAGTTTAATCATAATTCTCTTACATTTGTAAAACAAGCCTATAAATCCTATTAATATTTACAAATGACATAGGATTATTTACAAAATTCTATCTAGTTGGGCTGGCAGCCTACACAATTCTTCACCCCCTGAGAACTCAAGCTAGTTTTTTCAAGTGACCCTTGACCCTTGAGAAACGTTGTTTGAGAGGATTGAGCCTGGGAATATCTTACCCCATTCCTTGTCTTGAGAGCCCATCTGCATTGGCATTGCTAACCCCACTGCGGTGCTGCACTGTCATATCATATGCTTGCAACCCTAGGCTCCACCTTAGGAACTTGGCATTTTGCTGGCTGGCTCGATGTAACCATGTTTGGGGATTGTGATCTGTAACTACAATGAATTTCCTTCCATACAGATAAGGCTGAAGTTTCTGCAGTGCCCACATTATGCTAGACATTCCTATTCTACAACTGCATAGCATTCCTGCCTGGGTTGGAGCCTACGACTGAGATAAACCACTGGGTGCTCTTCTTCCTGTGAAGAAATCTGGCTAAGTACAGCACTCACCCCATGGTTCAAAGTATCAATCTGCATAACAAAGTCTTTGCTGTAATCTGGACTGGCTAACACAGGGGGTCCTCGTAAAGCTTCTTTAAGCTTCTGGAATTCCTGCTCACATGCTGGGATCCACACTACCTTATCTGGCCTGTTTCTCCTTGTCAGGTCTGTGAGGGGAAGCAGCTATGGTAGTATAACTGGGGCAAACTTTCTATAGCACCCTGCTGTCCCTAAGAATGCCCTCACCTGCTTTTTGGTAAGAGGTGCAGGCCATGTCTGATTGGCTTCCACTTTGGCCAGTTCTGGCCTGATCTTACCACTCTTCACTCTATGTCTCAGGTAGGAGACTCCTGCCATACCCACCTGACATTTGCTGGGATTAATGGTCAACCCAGCCCTCTGTAGTGTGCCCAGCACCTCCCTGACATGCTGAATGTGCTCTTGCCAAGAATGGCTGTAGATGGCAATATCATCTAGGTAAGCAAGGGCAAAATCTCCTGCTCCTGCTAGGATATGATCTACTAGCCTCTGGAAAGTCACTGGGGCATTTTCCATCCCAAAGGGCATCTTTGTGAACTCATACAAGCCAAAAGGAGTCACAAAGCCTGACTTCCCTCTAGCATTGGGAATCAAGGGCACCTGCCAGTAACCCTGGGTAAGATCAATAGTGGTAAGATACTTAGCCCCAACCATCTGCTCTAGGGCTTCATCTGTCCTAGGCATGGGGTAAGCATCTGACTCTGTGTGACTATCTAATTTCCTGTAGTCCACACAGAGCCTGGTGCTGCCTTCCTTCTTTGGTACTAGCATCACTGGGGAGGCCCAAAGACTGTTGGACTCCTGAATTACCCCTAGTTCCAACATTTCCTGTATCTCCTCCCTCAGAGTCTGTTTGACTCTCTCAGGCACCCTATAAGGGGCCTGCCTAATATGCCTTTGGAGTCCTGTATCCACTTGGTGCTGGACCAGGTGTGTGCACCCTAGTTTCCCAGTGAACATGTCCCCAAACTCCAGTAAAACTGCTCAGATTTCTCGAACCTGGGTAGGAGATATCTGCTGGGACATTGCTACCCCTTCCAGTGAGGTGTCAGTCTGAGCCTCATTGAGGAGATAAACCACCAGATCTCCCTCAGACTCCTCCTGCAGTCCACTGCAAATAATCAGCACAAGGGCCTCCTTATCATGCTAAGATTTCATCATGTTAACATGGTACGATTTGTGCCCCTGCCTCCTGCCTACCAAGTCTACTATGCAGTTAACATCACTGACCTTCCTTACCACCTTGTAGGGTCCCTCCCAAACTGCTTGCATCTTGTTGTGTCTGACATGAATGAGAAATATTACCTGCTGCCCTAAAACATACTCTCTAGCATGAGCATTCCTGTCATATCAGACCTTTTTCTGCTGTTGGGCTTCTGGAAGGTTCTCCTGGGCCAAGGCCACGAGTTCCATGAGCCTTGTCCTGAGGTTTAGGACATATGCCACAACAGACTCCTTGTGGGATTCACACTCACCTTTCCATTTATCTCGAATTAAATCTAGAGGCCCTCTCAACCTATGCCCATACAACAACTCAAAGGATGAAAAACCTGTGGATTCCTGGGGAACCTCTCTGTAAGCAAACAACAGATGGTGTAGATATTTGTCCCACTCCCTCTTAAACTAGTCTCCAAATGCCTATAGCATGGACTTGAGTTTAGAGTGTAACCTCTCAACAAGACCATTAGTCTGGGGATGGTAGGGGGTGGTCTTTAGATGCTTCACCCCACAGTACTTCTACAGACAACCCAGCAGGTCTAACATGAAATTGGCACCTCTATCAGTCAGTATTTTTTTTGGAAACCTACCCTACTGAAAATCTCTAACAAAGCATTTGCCACCTTTTCTGCCTCAATGGAGGACAGAGCCACTGCCCCAGAGTATCTTGTAGCATAATCTACTACCACTAGGATATATTTTTCCCTGTGGAACTTGAGGCACTCAGAGGCCCCACAATATCCATAGCTACCCTATAAAATGGCTCCTCAATCACAGGCAAAGGCATCAAAGGAGCGTTCACCTTGTCTCTTGCCTTGCCTACCTTTTGGCACTGCTCACAGGTCCTGAAGTACCCAGTTACATCACTGGAAATTCCAGGCTAATAAAAGTTTTGCATAATACGTCTTTGTACGTTTTATGCCCATATGACCTGCAAAGGGTATATCATAGGTTATGGCTAGAAGTGCCAGATGGGTAGGTTCTGGGCACTACCAACTGCTGTATTCTCTCACCCTCTAGTCCTCTTTCAGGGCCACTCTCTATACAGTAACCCTTTGTTCCAGTATACAGATTCCCCCATCCCTTGAGGATCAGGTGCCTCACTAGCTACCTTTCTCAGGCCTTGCAATGTAGGGTCTGAGAGCTGAGCCTGTTGGTGGAATTTATCCTGTCTCAGCTCTCTCTTTGTAACCCTTCCCAGCTCCCCTTCCACAGGAAGTCTGACATCCTCTGACAGCAGTTCCTCACTGTCAGCCTGGGTACTACTACTCACCTCTGCCCTTGCAGTCACTCTGTCCAGGGGAACATCAGTACCAGCAAGCAGCTGTGGCTGATCTTCAGTCTCACTGCTACAGGGTAGCTCACCCCCTGAAGTAATCACCTCACCAGTCCTGGCTGCAAGTGTAAGGTCTGTCTGGGTCTCCCCCAGGCTACCAGACCCACATGCTTGTCTCCAAGCCTGACTGCGTGTAACTGAATGAACACATGGTACTGCCTTATCAAAATCCTTCCCTATCAGGACATCTGCAGGATGGTAGTTTGGTACCTCTGTTGTCTCAAGACACCCTACTGTTGGCATTTTTCCATTCCTACTTACTGGCTCCCTTACCATTTGTTCCCCACCTTGCCTCTGTGGACATCTATATGCTACATGGCCCCACTGGTTGCTTTCAAAACATTTAACCCTAGGTCCTGGACATGTACCTGGACTAGTGGCTTCCCCTGCTACTTTCAGATTCTGTTGGGGCAGTCTGGGCTGCCCACCATGGGTTCCCTTAGACCCATGAGTAGCACTGGATGTCCATTTCCAGTGCAGTGACACCCTGCTTGCTAGGAATAGGTTTCCTTTCTTCCCCAACTCATCTACAGTAAGGCATTGTCTATTAGCTAACCAGATCCTCATGTCCTCAGGCAAAGTGCTAAGGGCTTGTTCCCTCACCAAAAGGTCTGCCAGCCCTTCAAAAGTGGTGACCCAACATCCACTGAACTACCTATGAAAATAAGTGCTTAGTTCAGCAACATATTCACACATACTTTCATCTGCCTTGTGTCTATGCTCACAAAACTTCTTCCTGTAATCTTCAGGTGTTAGCTTAAAAAATTCTAACAAACAATTCTTTACAACATTATAGTTTAAAAAGTCAACAACAGATAGCTTGGAAAGAACATTTACAGCTTTACCATGGGGGGTTAGGAGCTGTACCCAGATTCTTTGGTCAACATCATACTGTTTACATACCCTCTCAAACATATGAATGAAGCTATCAAAATTATCCCCCTCTGTAAATTCTGGAAGAAATTTACTGACCTTTTGTGCTTCTGGGATCCGGTTACTCCCTTCCCCATTACCTCCATGCCTCTGGTGAAGAGTCAGCATCTCCTTTCCATGTTGCCTCTGCTTCTCCTTCTCCTCAGCTTCCAGGCTTAGCAGTTTCTCATTCTCCTAAGCCTGCAGACATCGCAGTTTCTCATTTGCCTCAGTCTCTAGATGCCTCAGTCTCTCTTCTGCTTCCATTTCCAAACGCCTGGCCTCCAACTCAAGTTCCTTTAACTCCAGACAGATTTTTAAGTCCTCTGTAGAAAGGTTGAGCTGCCCATTCCCTGAGTGTTGTACATCTCCACGGCCTGTCTGATTGTCCTCCCGGTTGCTATTCTCAGATACAGCTGTGACTAAAGCTACAATCATGTCTGCTTTTGTCAGGTTTCCATGCACCAGTCCTTTAGCCTGGCACATCTCAGCCAACTAGCTCCTTGTCAGCTTGCCATACTCCTCTGCTGACATGTTTGCCTATTTACTTATTTACACACGTGTATGGATGTGTATATATATACATATATATATATTTCTTTATTTATTATTATATACATATATTTACATACCTTTAATGCATGTATGTGGGTATACTTGTTTACATATATGTATTTATATTACAGGCTTATTTTTACTTTTTTATAAATAAATGTATCATTTTTACAATTAATAAATATAAATACTATCTGTTTTTATATTTATTTTTGAACAACTACTTTAAATGTAGTCACATAGGCTTAGTTTAATCATCACTTTTACATTACTTATACTTGTTCATATATTCATACATCATTTTATAAGATATTGTTTTTAGAGTTACACTAAAGACCAGTGAGACTAAGATGAACAACTGATTTAGCCAAACTGTATCATAGTATTTTTTTACATTTAAAACTAATTTTTACCTTTTGTTGGCTTTTTCTATATATAAGTGAGCATAGAGTTATGTCTTGAGAGTTGATCAAGACTTATTATAAATAAGTGTTTTTAGAAATTTAATTTAATTTCATCTATTTATATACATATATATAATTTCATCGTATATGAACACAGAACACTTCTTTATATATACTTCTTTATTGCTGCTGCAAGTTGTGTGTTTACATTTTCTGTTTTAAAATATTTTTAACTTGCTAATTGACACTTAAGGATAATGACTTTAGTGACGTGAATGTATAAATACGCAAATTAATTAAGGTGTTGAATGTCTGAAGAAGTCGCTCAAACATTGAGCTTAAAAGCTTTTATGTTTACTTGTAATAAACCTGTGTGTTTCAGTCTTCAGTGACGCGTTGGATCTTTTTTTTAGTGAACTCAGTTTGTTTAAAGTACTTAGTTTGTCTTGCTTGTTTTCCATGGCATCTAACGGTCACAGCGAAGACGAGGAAGCAATTCCTCCTTCTCAAAATACTACTAGAAACAGACCCCCTTATGAACTCTGAATGTTCACTGCATGGCTGATTGAGAGTACAAAAACACCTTCAGTGATCACTGTACACAAGCTACAAGAATTCAATATCCACACCACTACAAGCCAATTAATATGTGATGTGGCTATCTCACTACAGTCAACCAATTAATATGTGATGTGGCTATCAAACCACTGCCAAACAATTAATATGTGATGCCTGTGCACTGGCCCAGTAATCAAGGTTTATATACTAACACACAGACATTCCTGGGCAGAAGGGGGCATAGCTGGAGAACCTGTGCCAGCCTTCCCCAGGAGTGCCTGTGTGTTTGTATATAAATCATATCTCAAAGTGTGTGTGTCAACTACTTGGGCAGGGACATGAAGCACTGGTTGAACAAAGAGAGTGCTGGAGGTTTTGGCTTGACCGCTCGGCTGAGATCTTAACCCTATAGCTGTGCCAGTGGGAAGTCTAATTGGAGAGCTCAGAGAGAGAGAGAGAGAGAGAGAGAGAGAGAAACCAGCCCCAGACTGAGTGTGATCTCTGTGCGCTCTTAAGGGAAATTGTACTTTACTGTGTGTGTACTGTTCATCCTCCCAATGTGCATGTCCCTCACTGGTGTTAGTGGTGAGGATTGAGGCTCCTTGATTACTGGCCAGTGCACAGGTGTCACACCAGTATAGCAATGTCCGAGTTGTTTGCAAATGAGCAATGGAAATCTGAACTCATGACATGTCATCTGATTTTTGGGTTTTTTTGTTACATATGTATGTTATGTTTTATTAGAATACCAATTAGCATTTACATGACTATATGTTTGCTTATCTATTACATGCTTGTAAGTGAAAACCCCTTTTTTATGGGTGGCATTGATATTTTTTTTGCAAAAACAAGTACATTTCTGATGTACTTGACATGACAGCTGTAAGGATCATTTGTTCTTGTGCATACATGCTGAGGAGGAGAATACAGCAGTGGTGTCGACTTGCATACATAAATTCCCTGGAAATACATTTCATATGCAATAACTGCAGTGTATGCTTTCATCCCATAATGTATCCTCTGTTCTTGCTGTTATATGGACTCAACATTTTATTAACATGTATATGACATTATCAGTACCCTTTGTTACACTCAAGCTTTATACCCCTCTCATATCCTTTGTTAGCATGTCTGTTTTTATTATGTGCATGACTGCAGTATTGTCATTGCTATTAATTATCATTATATCAATTTTGCAAGATTTATTCCAGAAATGCTTCTTAGACGCTTCATCATATTTGCCTTATATGAGTACACTTTTTACCTTTCCCCTTCCACATTAATTAATTACGCAGTATAAAACACTTATTATTTGTGTACAGTTTCCCCATGTTACTTCCCCTCCTTCAAAATTCTTTCCCTGAACTCGCCCTTAATTATGTCTGGGTTACAGCACATGCACGTATCTGACCTTTGCCTGTATACAAGCTGCTTTCCTTACATTCTGTGTTTGTGCTTGCAAGTACCTTTTTGTGGCCATGAACACTATTGCTGGTCACAAAAAGCTGCTTGCAAATGTGAAGACACAATGAGCAGCATGTACATTCAATTAACTTTGCTCATCTCGATAATACGCTTACATTGTGTAGGTGTAGTGCTATGCCTACATGGTTGTTAATGAATCCCAGGGGTGATTTTTTTTTTATTTACATTTTTTTTTCAGCTGTATCACAGCTATTTTACCATAGTTGTCATCAGAACTTTTATTTGGTCTACGTTTTTTGAACTAAACTGATTAAAACCATGTGGCTGAGAAAGTATTCACAGACCTTTAGCAACAAAACTGTTTTAGGCTGAATATGTTTAATTTTATTATTTTTACCAACTGCTACCAAAAATGTGATGATATATGTGGGGTTGGAATCCCATTACTGCAGTCCAGTATATCATCAAAGAACCAAGGTGGCACCACACAGGTGGTGCTCAAGTCACCCTACTGGTATCCAGCAGGTTAAAGTAAAAAATAGAAAGTACACAGACAAGTCTGATTCACTAATCAATTTACAAAATACAACCTCTATGTATAAAGGGAATATGTACTCCTGTCTAGGTATGGGCTTCCAACATCTACACCCACACTGGTATTTAAGGAGGCCACTTATAAACTTGAATCTTTGGCCTGGCAACACAGGTCCCTGTCTTACCACTCGTGAAGGGAACCACAGTATATTTTAGTGGCTCTTATCCATGGTAATTGTATTCTGAACATATTATTTTACACATACATACACCCACATGCTCACATACATACCAAACTTTCACAATTCTCAGGGAGGCTGACAGAATTTTCAAATTCTCCTTGGTTCTATTACAAGTATGGTAGCACTGCCACTGCTCTGTATATGATCAGAGTTAACCAGATGCCTGATTTATCCTAATATAAATATGCAGCGTTAATATGTTTTACTGGAAGTGCACTCAACAATCTAGCTCACCGGAGATGTGAAACACAGCCTGCTAACCTACAAAGATAAAAAATGATAGCCCTCTTCTCAGAAAAAAACTAATAAATAATTCATATATAATAAATGCCAGCCACAGGAGCTTAATATAATAAAATTTACTCAAACAATAAAGCAAACAGTGCAGATAAAGAATAAATATGCAGAGGAATGATAAAGTGCACAAGGAATATCAAAAGAACAGTGTTAGGCAAACAAAAATGTTTAAAGACCCCCCCCACCAATGTAAGCTAGGACATCAAGCATACTGAACCCTTACTGTTAAGTTCCTAAAATATAAAAAGCAGGAATTGCAGATAATAAACTTGCAGGAAAGGGCCACCATATTATGTTCAGCAAGGCTAACTTCTCTGGTTTCAGATTTAAATATATAATCATTTTCATTATCATTCCATTAACTAGGTCAATAGCATCAGAGTACATCAATGTGCAGTTCCACCTAAATAAATATAATGTGCAGTCTAAGGGAGGATGCAGGGAAGGCACGGATGGTCATTTGGCTTAGTAGCCTTGGAATATTTATTAATCTATGAATCCATGATTATGTTGCATCATTAGCTTTCTTTTTCAAATAGAGAAACAATGGACTTGGCTAGGACTAAACATCCATTATCTGTTTGCATATTAATGTCTGCAATCTTTCTGGAGAACTGATTACTTTAAAGTACAATTTACTCTCATTTTATGACTTGCTAGGGTGCTGGAATAAAGCTTGTCTGATCAAGGTATATGCAAGCAATAAGTCCTTTTTGAGTTAAAATGTAGATTTAAGACACATTTCTTACATTTCAAAATACCAGCTTCACGTGCTTGTCTTCTTAGTTTCTTAGATACTTACTAGGCTATTGATCTGCAAGGATCTTAAAAAATCCGGGGTTTCATTCCCATGGTAGTTTTTCAGTCTTTATATTTTGCATTTGAAAAACCTTGAGGTGGGCAGAATTAAAGACAGGTCCCTGGGGGGGGGGTTGAACCAATAACCCTCTTAGTGATATTCTCCCAACCAATTCATTAATGTGGTGATCCACAGAAGCATTCATAAAATGAATAAAACTACTTGGGGTGGAAATAGAACACACCACCTTCTGTTCCAAAGGTAAATGTGTTACCTATTAAGCTACTAAGATGCTTGCTTTTTTATCTTCCTTTGCACTTAGAGAGAGGAAGGTCACACAATTATAAACATTTTGAAGATTAAAACAGAGTTCAAATACAATTTACAAAGGGGCAAACAGTTTGCATTAAGCAAAATCTCTTCTAGTTTAAATCACATTATTTGACGTGGTACCGCTGGCCCCACAATAGCACTATAAGACTAATTTCAATATTAAAAAACCAATGTATATCATGCAACCACAACTTATGATACTGCATTTAAAAGCAGATACTAACTGGGGTGGTTTGGAATGCACATGGATGCAGAACCACTGAAACTGGTGCCTTCTAATCCCAAGAATAAAGTGATCTGTTAATAAATAAAGGTTATCTTTTTTTTTTAAATGGCTTGATTATACTTTCTGGGCCCTTTAGTGTCTGACCAGGAATGTGCATACCATCCATTCTACCCCTCTGCATTTTGACTATGTGATCCTGCAGAACAATTCCCAGCTCGGACCCTCTAAACAGAGACAAACTACCTGTAGTTGAATTCTCCATTCTAGCCCTCTCCATTTTGAGTATGCAGTCCTGCAGAAAAATTATCAGCTTTGACCCTCTAAATGGAGACAGACTACCTGAAGTTGAAATCTCCATTCTACCCCTCTGCATTTTGAGTACGCAATCCTGCAGAGCAATTTCCAGCTTGGACCCTCTAAAGGGAAACAAGCTACTTGCAGTTGAATTCTGTATGTCCTTTTCCAGATAACTTGCTACTACATTGTTATATTTTACTTTGGGTATGATCTAAAGGTGGTGTGCACACATTCCTGGGTCAGCTCCACTCCTCCCTGTCCCTGTATTGTTGCTTCTCTTGCTATTGCCCACAGTCCTCCCTTCATTATAATGTAAACTGAATACCCACCATTTCTTTCTTTTTTCCCCTCTATAGATCAACTTTTCTGGTGAAAATTCTCTCAATTGCTGTTAATCCTACCAAACTATAAATAACCTCCAGTATTAGATTGTTTTTTTTCCTGTTAACCTTAAATACAGGCAACCTATGTACTAACCTGTTCTGCTTTTTTTTCTTTTCTTTTTTCCATGATTGTTTCTGTAGTCACTAGTTAGCTGTTCATCTGGCTCAACCTACTCCATTCACCCTCACCACACTTGGGCTCACTCCACTCCCCTACCCTACCTCCACTCCCACACACCCCCACTTTCCATAGATTTATCACAAAAGTTAACTGAACAGACTAGTAAATTAATCCAAGTGAACCAGGAATCCAGGACGCCAGTTAGAAAATATAGGAAAATATAGCAAAAATCCAATTTTTATTTTGACCAACAGTTTTAGCGCTTTCATCTCATTGTAGAGACTTCATCAGAAACAATTAACCACATTTAATTGCACATTATATAGCCCTTCAATCAATGACATCACACAATTAATTAAAAATTTAAACAAACATCAACCTAAAATTTATATCAAACCAAAATTTATATATTTAATACATGTATACCTATCATATTATGCAAAGTAACATTTTAATAGATACTGACACTTTAGGTTTTGTTTAAAACATGATAATTAGTTTAAAAACTTTGTTGAAATCCATTGTGTATAATAAATTTTGATAAATAAATATATAAAAATATTGTGTATAAATATATAAACTTGTTCATTTAAAAGTTCTAAAAATTCTTAGTCTTGAAATGAGAAAAAATGTATGTATGTATTTATAAAGTCTAAACAATGTGTATACACACATGTATATATAAAACTGTGTATATACATGTAACTGTGTACAATTCAAATATTATTAGCCCTTTCTATAAGTAATGGTATTAATGACACTGTTTCATTTAGTCCTGGGGGAAACGTAGAAGCCAGTCTGAACTGCCATTGACTTTCCTTCTTTTTTAGTAAGTTTTTCCAATCCCCACCCCTGTTGTCTATTTTAATAGTTTCCAAAATACCAAAAACAAATTTCTTGAATTCTACACAAGATTGTACTATGTTTGTACAGGGCGTTGGTGTTCTTATGATTCTTAATATCATTTAGGTGCTCATAAATCCTATTTTTAAGTAGTCGTTCGGTCTTACCTACATAGAAATGTTTACAATTACAACACAAAGCCAGGTAGACCACTCCCCTGGTATTGCAATTGCCATTTTGTAGATATACCTTACTGTTCATAACGTTGTTTAGCCTTAAAATAGGCTCAACACAAATATAAGAACAATAATGACACATGCCACATCTTTTTGTACCTTGTTTGTTTTGAAGAGTATTAGGTCTTTTGTATTCCAAAAGTTGTTTCATATTAAAACCCACTTTGTTAACAAATCTTGGTGTATTACCCAGCTTCTTGTATAAACCATCATTTGCTCTAAAAATATTCCAATTTTTTTGAAAAATATTTTTGATAGCAGGGGTTCTTGTGTTGTATGTTAGAACACAAGTAGTGTTAAAATCATAAATGTTCTCTTTACTAATTGTAGTGTTTTCAGAAGAACCTAATAGGGGAATATATTTTTGACTCCATTGTTGGTACACATTTTGTAGAGTACAATTAATCAAGTCTAATGGATATCCCCTCTCCAGAAGCATTTCTTTTAACAAAGTAAATTCATCTTCCAGGTCTTCTAGTAGTGAAGTCATCCTGGCAATTCGAATGGCTTGCCCTTTTATTATACTGACCTTTTGCGATGTGGGATGATAGCTCTCAAAATGTAAATAGGCGTTGCAAAATGTTTTCTTTCTAAATATTTTTGATTTAAACTGTTTGTTAGATTTGTCTTTAAGAATACAAGTGTCAAGATAATTGATACTCATAGTATTGTATTGAAAGGTGAAAGAAAGAAAGGCAGTACTACTGTTGATGTAGTCTATAAACTGAATAATTTCTTCTTCACGTCCCCCCCATAAAATACAAATATCATCCAAGTAACGGAGATATAGTTTAATATGGGGCCAAAATGGACCGTCAAATACATATTGTGTTTCCCAACCTAGTAAAACCAAATTTGAGTACACTGGTGAACAAGTAGCACCCATTGGTACGCCAGTAACTTGTTGATAAAATTCCCCTTCAAAACATAGGAAATTGTTTTCAAGAACTATGCTCATCAATTCACATATTAAATTTATTTTATCATTCCCAAGGTCCGAGAATTTGAATAGTACTTCCTCAAACAAATTCATCCCTTCGTTTTTGGGAATGCATGTGAACAAGTCTCTTACATCTATAGTTAAAAATAAAACGTCTTCCTGAAATAAATCTTGTTTAACACTTTTTAAAAATTCCCACGAATCTTTTAACAAATGGGGGGTCTTATAAACCACATGTTGTATATAAGAATCAATGAACACAGAAAGTGGATGTGTTTTAGACCCCTTAGCCGCCACTATGGGTCTAAAAGGAGGCCTAGAAATATCCTTATGTATTTTTGGTATTCCAAAAAATACTGGAATTTTAGGAAATTTTATAGAAAGAAAATCATATTCACTAGGACTAATTCTCCCTTCCAATAAGTATTCCTCTAAATAACTATTAATTCTAGAATACGAAATATTGATTTGGTTTTTGGAAGTGTGAATATATGTATTCTCATCAAACAGTAACTTTTGCATGGCGTTTGAATAATCCACACTTTTAAAAATAGCAATTCCCCCACCTTTATCAGGAACCATAACTCGAATACTGTAGTCATTCCTAAGGTCACATAAAAGGTAAAACTCGTTCTTAGTTAAATTCCGATGTTCCAACCTATAATTTTGTTTGAATTCATTATATATATCCTCCATGACTAATTTTTCATATGTTTCCAATAAAGGATGTAAGGGTGGATTATACACACTCTTCTTTTTTAATTTCTTATTAGTATCTAATTTAGTATCTATATTGTTTCTACCATTGCCTTGCAACGGTTCAAGAAGTATTTCTAGGTTTAATTTTCTCACAAAAAGCTTCAAAGCTTCTATATTTTCTACAAGGTCACCATTATGAGATGGAATGAACTTGATGCCCTTTGAAAAAAGGTTAAAATAATCATCAGTAATAACCAAGTCCGAATAGTTATAAATGGTGAACCCACCTCTCTTAAAAACTTGCAGTTGAATTCTGTATGTCCTTTTCCAGATAACTTGCGACTACATTGTTATATTTTACTTTGGGTATGATCTAAAGGTGGTGTGCACACATTCCTGGGTCAGCTCCACTCCTCCCTGTCCCTGTATTGTTGCTTCTCTTGCTATTGCCCACAGTCCTCCCTTCATTATAATGTAAACTGAATACCCACCATTTCTTTCTTTTTTCCCTCTATAGATCAACTTTTCTGGTGAAAATTCTCTCAATTGCTGTTAATCCTACCAAACTATAAATAACCTCCAGTGTTAGATTGTTGTTTTTTCCTGTTAACCTTAAATACAGGCAACCTATGTACTAACCTGTTCTGCTTTTTTTTCTTTTCTTTTTTCCATGATTGTTTCTGTAGTCACTAGTTAGCTGTTCATCTGGCTCAACCTACTCCATTCACCCTCACCACACTTGGGCTCACTCCACTCCCCTACCCTACCTCCACTCCCACACCCCCCCACTTTCCATAGATTTAGTCACTCCCTAGTTCACACCCACTCCTAGTTCTATCCAATCTTAATCATCCAATGAAGTAACCACATATTCAACCTTATACTCAATTAAACTATCCAAATTGTTCACTATTCAATCCCACTCACTATCATGTACTCATATTTTACACTTCTTTGTATATACAGGATACACCTCCAAACAACATACTAATTCTACTCACCACACTAGCAACCTTTTTATTATCTGCCTACCTCTCAACATACTATCATAATCTTCATATCACAGCAATACACTCCCCAACTTACCCAGATAGGGTACTCTCCCTACCCCTCCAATCAGCTTTAATATATCTCCTCATATATTTAAAAACTCTATCACTGAACTTATCTCTTTTAAACTTTTTCAATCAAAATGTTATTCCAACCCCTCTTACAAATTCATTAGACTATGTTACAAATTGTTGCGCCTACACCTTCCCTATCTACTCAGATTCTACTATAAGGAGACATACATCCCAATCCAGACCCACCTCCTCACACATACAATGCCAGCCCTATAATCACACCCCTCTCCCCTCTTACTAATAACTGGCAGCATTCCATCATGCCTCAGACCTTTTAACTCATTACAGCCGAGTGCTCCTCCAGATGCTTCTGCAGTTACCTCCTACTTTGCCTCTAGTCTTCACATACTGCTTGTTCATATTTGCATTAATAATTCCAAAACCATGCTACATTCAAGGTATCAGAATATTTTATCTTGAAGCATACGTGATGGAAAACATAACTGAATTGATATTTGACCTCTGTCAATAAGTATTTGTTAGAACTGTAAGGTGATAATTTCATTTTTTAAAGACTCAAGCCACACCCACTGGGAGTTAAAGACACACACTAAAATGACCTGTACTGGAGGGAATGAGTTAATATTAAATTTTAATCTAAGAAGCCTACTCAAAAATCCATAAATTTAATTTAACTATTGCTCACTACTTGCCACATATATCAGTCTTAACTGAAACATGGCTCAAGCAACACATCCTAGATCAGGAAATCCTACCTCCAGGCTATAATATCCAAAGATAAGATAGGACACATAAACATGGTGGGGGTGTAGCAATAATATATAAAGATAATCTTAAACTTGAATGCCTAGACATTAACTCCCTATCTTATCAAACATGGAAATGCTAATCACTCATCTCCAAATAAACCCAAACAAAAATATTATCATCATAGCTATCTATCTTCCTCCAGGTAACAATCCATTTGCTGTAGAAGACCTCCTAAGCTGCTGTGCTTTAACTCTAAGACAGGAAACTATTATAATGGGAGATTTTAACCTTGACTGGGATACATTCTCCTCTAACAACCCCTTAAACTTTATTAACCTCCATGACTTTTCTCAGTTAATTTGCAATCCAGCCAGGGTCAACAAACACAGTGGAAAACAATCTATACTAGACTGGGCCCTTACTAATAATAATAATCCAAATAATTATCACTTAGGTTGTCTTCCACCTACCTACCTATCTGCTAAAACATCACTCTTGTCCCCCTAGAAACATCTCTTATAGGCTAGTCGAAAATAAAGCTAACTTTTCCTCAGAAACATTTATAATACAACAACTTTTTCAACAACTTGTTATCATCCAAAAGATCCTCTACTACTCTAAGAATACCCCAATCCTCACTAAACTCATTTCCCCTTACAAGAATCTTGCAACTCTATGCTCAGCAAATAAACTTCAAATCTCTTACATTAAATCCAACAACAAAGCTGGGGACTCACTCTTTTCTAACACCATAGGAAAGAGCTGGAACCATCTTCCTTCTGAACTTTCCAAACTTACTTCTACTGTACTTTATAAGAAGCATCTTAAAGAATATCTTAAATTCCACTGGCTTTGTCCCTGCTCCAACCCTGACTGATATCTCTTGCCCCCTCCTGCTCTTTCTCAAAAAAAAAATATATATATATATTTTCTTTAGATTATCTATCTTCTGTTTAATTTTTGCTTTTCTCATGGTATTTGCTTCTAGCCTAGACTTGCTAAATAACTCTGTATAACTCTATCTTTTAATGTTAACATTGTACCAGATTTCATTTAAATTATACTTTATTGTATATCTTTGTTCATTGTTGCTGCTTGGAGCTTTTCTCCCCGGGCCTCTACTGAAAATGGACATGTATCCAGTTAGACTAGCCCGGTCAACAAATGTAAAATAAAATAAATAAATAAATAAATAAATACTTCTCTAATAAGTTAGCTGGTCTCCCCTAAAACATCTCCACCTTGATCTAGCAGTTCAGTATTTCAACAACAAATTTCTCATCATTCTAAACAGGCTAGCTCCCCTTACGAAATTATACATAAATGCCTGATACATTCCCTGGCTATCTTCTGACCCAAAAAGGCTCCTCAAAGCATGGCATAACCATCAGCTCTCTAAGCACCCAACTATCCTTCAAAACTACTGGCATCTTTGTAATCTAGCAAAAAACAAATCAAACATGACAAAAATAACACTATACAACAATCCAAAAAACCCCATCAAAATAATAAAAAAAATTCAGGGGAGTCATTAACCAGCTGCTCAAACCTGGTCAAGCCACTACCCCAAGTCCAACAACAATGGACTCCTCTGATAACATAGCCCCTCAATTTAACAATTACTTCATTAATTCTATACTATCATTAGTAAAACAACAATAATAATTCTCATCTATCAATTTCCAGACAATCAGAAACAAATCCTGATGCCTTCCATATTCTCCCTATACAAACAAACTATATAAGATGACTCCTATCAAAACTAAAGCATTCTTCCACTGGAGCAGATCAACTCCCCAGTGAATACCTCAGATTAGCTGCAGACGCCATTGCATACCCCATATCCATCCTTATACATCAGTCCATCACTGAACAATAAGTCCCTTTACTATGGAAAGTGTCCCATATAATCCCTCCTCATACTGTAGGCCCATTTCCATCCTCTCTCCTCTATCAAAAATATGGGAAAAATGTGTTCACACTCATCTCCTCATCCATCTCCTGAAAGACAGCCTCCTAACCACCAACATAGTTTCCAACCTAAACATACTACAATTACAGTTCTAATTAGTTTCTTTAACACAGTCAACCAACACAGGAACAATGGGCTACTTAACTCCTCTATATTCCTTGATCTTTCCAAAGCCTTTGATACAGATTCCCACCAAGAACTTATTAAAGAGCTAGCCTGTCTTAACCTCACTCATTCAAACCTTTCTTGGTTTATTAGTTACCTAAGCGACCATCAGTTAAATGGCAAAATGAAATTCCATCTCCTTTACCTATCTCTGCAGGTGTACCCCCTCATTTTGTTGAAAGTTATATATGGCCTTTTCCCCAATGTAGTGCGATCCTGGAGTTAGTATATATATTAAGGGGGTGTGTGGGGGGCACAACCCCCCACATTGGGGGGGGTTGTAGCCCCCCACATATTATAAACATTTTAAACTATACACATTGGTACTTACAAGTGCAATGAATAACTGTTTCCAGAAGAGGATATATAACCAACATATGTGGAGGGCTTTGCCCCCACTCCCCCTTAATATATATATACTAACTCCAGGATCACACTACATTGGGGAAAAGGCCATATATAACTTTCAACAAAATTAATTTTGGTCAAATGAGTTTTCAGTGAAGTGGTCCTAGTAATTTCATTTTCAGTGAAGTGTATTTTCAGTCAAATGAAGTAGACCCCACCCAACATGCTACAAAAGTTCAACTCTCTGATGATTCCTCTCTTATATCTTCTGCTCCATCCTTTCCTGCTCTTCTCAATAAAACCCAACAATCCTTTCAGGACACAGAACAATATCTTTTCAACTCACAACTGATTCTTAACCATTCTAAAACAAAACTAATGCTCTTCTCCTGTAGCAAAAAAAAAAAAACTATTGGCCCTACTTCTTTCACCATTTACTCATCTAACAATACCGTTATCTAGCCAGTACATCACACAAAATTACTAGATGTCACCGTTGATAATCATCTTAAATTTGATAAACACTTAGCCCTAGCAATCAAGAAAGTCCATTTCAAACTAGGATAACTATATAGAATAAAATCATTCCTAACTGACTTCACCAGGCATGTAATCTGCAGAACTCACCTTCTATCCATCCTCTTATATTCCTCACCCATTTTCACTAACCTAACACTTGATGCCAGGCTATTACTTCTTTCAAATATATTTTACCAGACTTGTCCACTAGAGAATTTACATTCAAGAGATCATCATGAAACAAATAGACTTTGGGATTATTGTTTACTTAAAATATGTTGGTCCCAGTTTAGCTTCAGTTTGAGTAAAACATTAAATATTGTCCAGTGTCATTGTATCTGCCCCATCATTACCACCATGACTGTATACTGTGTGCACTGGGTCTGTTATACCTGTCCCATCATTACCACCAGCACTGTATATTTTGTGCACTGGGTCTGTTGTTCCAGCTTTCTTTGACTGTGACCATGATTTCCATATCACAGATTTCCATATTCCACCATTCTGCTTCATGCCTGCTAGGTCTATGCTTTATTCCACTTGAAGATCATAGGACCCTCTAAAGAAATACAGCAGAATCTCTCTATATAGTATTTGATGCTAACATAGACATGGACCAGTACTTGATTATATATCAGTGTTAATTGATAGTAAATAGGGTCTGCCCCATATCTCTGATATACAGAGACTGTCAGTAATGCCCAAACTAACATATCCTCTACATAACCTCTAAAAACTTCCCAACCAACATACCTCTCCTAATAATGCCCATGATAGGCAGTGACAGAATTGAGTTAGGTTGCATGACCAGGCTTATAAAGACCCTAGTGGTTGTTAGCCTATTATATACCTATGAACCTAAGAAAATGTGACTTAAACAAATTAGAATCCTGCTATCATAAAGTAGCCAGATTTGCTTCCAATCAACCTGCAAGAACTCACCACTGCAAAGTACTACACCAACTCAACTGGATGGAACTTCCCAATCTTTTAACCTTTAACCAACTAGTTCTAATACAGTCTACCCTTTACCACTCAGATAGCACTCCATCCATTAGCAACCTTGTACAGTCCTACATCAGCAGTAGATCATTAAGGTCATCTAATAAATTATTTCTGAAGGTCATTAGATCAAATAATTGCCACGATGATGTCCTATATTCATACAAGCTAGCCAAAGCCTGGAACGACATACCTCAAAATATACTCAGCGCTAGTAATTCTACCAATTCAAACAACTGCTGAGGGAACATCTCAATAACCACTGTCTCTGCACCTGCTCTAACCCTGGTTAGTTGCACTAATCAATTAGATTTTTGTCTACCTCTTACGCATGCTCCCTCTGTTCATTATTCCTCACCTAACTAACCCCCTGCGTAATAATACTTCTTCTCCTCCTTTTGTTGCCTGTCTATACCTTCTTATACATTTCATTAAGCAACTGCTTTCTTAGCCATTGAACTTTTCTACCTCCTCCCTAACATTTTTAATAGTACATCCCTAAACTAATGTTGTTTTTTAATCCTTTGTTGTCCTCTACAATATGTACTTTATGTGCGATTTCTTAGTATTTATCCTATAAATATAGTGTACTGTATATATTATGTATCTTATATGAGTATTATTCTGTTATAAAATTGTACTCTGTGGAGCTTTTCTCCCTGGGCTTCCACTGAAAATGGGGTATTTAAGCCCCAGTCAAACTTTCCTGGTAAACAAATAGAAAATCTGACCACTTCAAGTTGTGTCTGATGATGTCTTTATAAGAATGTAAACCACATGACTGTTTGTTGAGAAATGAGAAGATCAGTTTGAAGATTTTTTTTTTATATTCTGGGGTATTACTATTCACTAACAGGGTCTTATAAGAGAGATAGGAATATTAAAAATATACTGGAGAGATTTGGACATGATAATAATCATTATGGTGTGGTGAAGTGTGGATCTTGCCTACAGTGCAGGTACATTTATGACAGTAAAAACATTACAGTACAGTCTTACCCCAAGATTATTAAGAGCAATATTAAATGCAATTGCAAGATTGCTGGTGTGGTGTACATTGCCCTATGTATGCCCTATGATGAATTTTATGTTGGTAAAACTGAGAGACAACTTAGGATTAAAATGTATGAACATTATTATGCTATTAAAAGAAAGAGAAAGCTAATTCTCTATACAAGGATTCCACAATATGTAAAGAGTTTAAGAAATTCATATTTTATGTATTAGAGCAAATACCTTTCCATGAAAAAGGTGGGCATTGGGGAGCAATCATAGAGATTAAAGAGCCATATTGGCAAATTAAATGCCATACATCCATCTGATTTAAATGTTAGGGTCAGTTTAAATGGATTATTGCAAGTTAGGTCTATGAATATTTGAAGTATGTTAAATGCCATGTTATTTGGGATTATCCTATGACGTATAAGAATTAGTGTGTGACTGCTTCTATATATATTTTTTATACATATGGCTACATATGGATATATATATATATATATATATATATATATATATATATATATATATATATATATATATATATGTTGTATAACACACTTACAGATGGAGTGATGAATTTTAACTTTGTGGTGGTGCAAATTCAATAAAGCTTACACGGTCATTTTTCCCATGTGCGTGTCACAGTGTGATGCAAACAAGGGGACAGCGAGTTTTAGATTCAGTAAACTCTGTGTAGTGGCATGCAATGACATGCACTGACATGCAATAACAGAAACTTTCATGGAATGCAAATTTCAGCATAAGTAGCTGAAAGTTATACTAATGAAGCCAAACAACATGGTGGAGTGATCCAACAACCTTAAACACAACTGTGTAGACTCCATGTCCATGTTGGTAGTGTACATGGACATTTTCCACATACAGGAGTCTACACCAAAAAAAGGGCATGTAAAAATTCAGAAATATGGACAGAATGCCCATGAAAAGGTAACAGCACACATATAATGGGCAATATATGCAATGTGGATGTCCAAAAGCATCTAGGGAAGGATATCAGATTGGTATAAACATTAAATATTTTTCTATCTCGTATTTGCACAGCACGTCGCTTGCCTCAAAAGGTTTTAAATATGAAGACCAGAAACGTCATGTAAAAGAGGAGTATAATGTAGTGTCACAATAGGTGAAGTAATACCCTGTCTTGTGTCTTTAAAATCATGCTCCCGTGCTATTGCCCAGCTTACAAGGCTACTAGCCATGTAGATTCCAGGCTATCAGCATGGTTATTATGCAAATGAGTGCAAAAATCAGTGGATTTGTTGAATCACAAAAAGCAGGTACCATTTAGGGATGTTCACTTCGTGTAAGCTCCTACACGGTGTTTATGTTTCCAATTGATATCGATGACATCAGGGAGGTGTCTCAGGTCACTTTTTTATGTTTTTCAATGTATTGCATGAGTTTACTCAGTGTGCCACTTGCTGCAAATGGTTTTGGTGATGCATAACTTGTTTGTGTAACTAGACCATCCACATATCCAACATGAGCTATACATCCAAAAATAGACACCTGATACATTTGGTTAATATTGCTGAGCACTGCTGGGCATAATGCAAATGCAGTAAGCAGGGGTGCACTCTGCTAATACTCTCCAGTTAAGGATCTTTGTATAACTACACATGTGGTGACAGGTGTTAGGTATTGTACTGGAGTGTAGATAGTCCTAGGTTCAAGTACAGGATATGGCAACTTTTCTCATACTGTTCTGACATTGCAGCTACAGCTATTTGAACTGAAGTGTAACTTGCAGTAATTAGTGTTTTCTGTTCATTTTATCACAACTAGTATCAAAATATAAAATGTTTACATAGCTTACCTTAATTATGCACAGTTGCACTCTGCTGCATCCAAGTGCACACAGCACACTACTGTGCACTGAAGCAGGAACTTTAAATCATGTTAGTTATATCCTAAGGATGTGACTTCCATCTTAATTAGCCAATCCTACATGGTGGACCTGTTCAAGAAATGTATAAAGTATGCATGCAGCCTACATTCTGATTTTCCCTTGATAATTCAATACCACTGGAGTAGAAACTTGGAAATTTTAACTGAGATAATGGTAGGGGCTGCAACAGCTATTCTATATCTGCATGTGTTAAAAGCTGAAGTCAATGCTGCTGGTGCTGCTGACAATAGGTCTAGTCCAAGAAAGAGAAGAGTGTTCAGGCCCAGGATAACCTTCCAATTGCTACATGAGCTAGAGATTGTACAGAGCTATATGGTGGGCAGGGATATATTACGAGAACTCTGTGAACTCTGCCACCCCCTAGTCAGAGCCAAATCCAACCTTGGGGAACCCATCCCAGTGGAAACTAAGGCATGTGTAGCACTTAGGATATTAGCTACAGGTACTTTTCAAAGACCAACTGGGGACATGAGGGTGTTACAGGCGTCAGCATCCAGGATACTCCACCTGTTCCTGGATGCTATGCTCCTACATGCCAGTGAACACATATCATTTCCACTTTCCCCTGAGAAGAGGGCTAACAATATGCAATGGTTCTACCATGTAGTGCACTATCCTGAATGACTGGGTGCCATAGATTGCTCACATGTACACATCAAGGCACCACCAGGTAAGCAGGGTAGAATCTACATTAACCACAAGGGATACCACTCCATCAATTGTCAAGTTGTGTGCAATGTCCAGGGGATTATCTTGAATGTGTGTGCTCACAACCCTGGCAGTTATCATGACTCCCATATCTGGCACACATCACAGCTGTGCCAGATGTTTGCTAGTGGGGGACATCCCACAGGACCATTTACAGGGGGATGCTGGCTATGCCCAGGAACCATGAATGATGACACCCATCAGAAATGCACACACAGCCATGGAAAAATGCCGTAATGAGGCACATGCACAACCTAGGAACATCATAGAGCATGTGTTTGGGCTTCTGAAGTTATGGTTCTGGTGCCTAGATATATCTGGCAGAACCTTGCAGTTTACTCTACTCACACGTACACAAATACTCACAGTATGTGCTGTGCTTTACAATCTGATCCAGCAGGATCAGCAAGGGGAAGGGACACACATCCTCCCACCAATGCCTAGGTCATCACAGTCACAGTCACAAGAGGACTAGGAGAAGGAATCCCCAGGTGCTGTCCCTATAGGGAGACATAAGCATGCTCAATATGCCCTTGCTTTAGCTAAGTGACAAAGCATAGCACATTCACTGACCACTTAGGGACCTAGGGACTCATTCCTTTCTCCTACTTGCATACATACATTAAAAACTATGCCAGGTAACTCACACAGCCTGCACCTATCAATGTATTGACTGTGTACTGCTTGCATCAGACAGACTCAGCCTGAGCTACAGCACTTATTTTACACAAGGGATCAAAAGCCTGGTGAAACTTTTGTAGCATATATAACTGACCTAATAAATAAAGCTAAAGATTTTGTGACTTAAGGGATGAATTGATAAAGGACAGACTTGTGTGTAGTATAAAAGATAATGCTATCAGAAAGATTGTGCTTTGTGACAGTGATTTAACTTTGAATGAGGCCATTGAGATTTGTCAGATATACGAGCTTACAGAAAAGCACACAAATATGCTTACAAATGAGAGCATCTTTAGAAGGTGCAGTGACAAAGCTCATATTGGTAGTATGCAGAATGTGGTTAAAAGAAACAGGCCCACGCACATGCCAGTTGTAACCCCTGCAGCACCTATTGGTAAACCCCAGAACTTTCTAGTAAATTCCAGACTTTGCACAGTCTCAGTGAAGAACAAAAGTGAGTCAGCACACTCAAAGTATAGGCCCCCACCCACGTTCATTGTCAACTGTCATAACTGCAGCAGTAATCATGACTCTAAAAGGGAAAAGTGTTTAGCTTTTGGTCAACGCTACAAATGTAATAAATTGAATCATTTTAAAAGATTTTTGTGAGTCAAACGAATGTTGGTACTCTTTTACTAAAAGGGAACATTTTAAGAAATGAGTTTATAAGTTAGACTGTGATAAGCCTACTCTTTATGTTGATTGAGTGTCATTGCTTCATGAAACAGTCAATGCAGTAGATTTAAGGGCCACAAATGAAGTATTTTGTACTGTTTGGATAAATGGCAAACCCACAGCTCAAAGCTGACACAGGTTCTAAGTGCAATGCTATGTCTGGAGAAACATTTGCCAGAGTATGTAAAGGTAAAAGGCTTGATTTGGCAAAGTGGGCAAAACTTGTTGCTTATGGAGGTGAAAAAATTCAAACAGAAGGTTCAGTAGTGCTTTCATGTTACTTCTAGCAGAATAGAAAAAGCTACAACTTATTATTTTATGTGATCAAGAGGCACATTCAGTCATTATTAGGGCTCAGAGACTCTTTGAAAATGGGACTGCTTTCATTTAATAAGGAAGTCCATCATGTTAGCTTAAAAGACCATTACTCTAAATTTGCCCAACACATTTTTTCTACCTATGCCGATCTTTTCCAAGACAAACTAGGCAAACTTCCAGTTGTATACTTCATGAAGTTAGACCCAGAGGTCAGTCCAGTAATCAGACCAGCATGTAAAGTTCAATAGCCATGCTGGACAGGGTCAAAGCCAAGTTAGATAAGATGGTGTGACAAGGTGTAATTTGTCCAGTAGAAACTCCAGCTGAATAGGTATCTCCCATGGTGGTAGCTCATAAGAAAGGCTCAGATGTCATCAAAATATATATTGACCCACAAGATTTGAACAAAGCATTAAAAAGACCTCATCATCCAATGTGCACAGTTAAAGCAGTTGCAGTCTTGATGCCAAATGCCAGTATTTTTTCTGACTTAGATGCAAAAAGTTCATTTTGGTGAATTCAGTAGACAAAAAATCCTCATTGCTCACTACATTCTGTACTCTGTTTGGCAGGTACAGATTTTTGAGAATGTCATTTGGGATAAATTCTGCAAGTGAAGTCTTTCAGCGTGCAATGCAGCAAATCTTTTCTGGATATCCTTGTGCTATGATAGTAGACAACATACTAGTAAGAGGTCATGATGAAGCATAACATGATAGAAACCTCAGAAAAGTTCTAGAAAGGGCACATCAAGTGAATTTTAAGCTCAATGCACAGAAATGCAAATTCAGGCTACAAGAAGTTCTTTATGTTGGTCATTTATTCATGAGTACAGGCTTACAACCAGACCCTTCAAAGCAAACAGCCATTCTCGAGATGCCAGATCCAGACAATGTTCAAGCCCTGCACCATTTTCTTGGCATGGCCAACTACCTAGACAAATTCATTCCAGACTTGAGCCAACTATCAGGACCACTCAGAGAGCTGACATGTAAAGATGTATCCTGAAGTTGGTTAGAGCAACACCAAAGAGCATTTGATGCCCTGAAACAGAGCATCGCCAGTCCACCAGTGCTCAGATACTTTGATGTTCACAAACCAGTAACGCTTTCCTGTGATGCTTTGAAATTTGATCTTGGTGTAGTTATTCTACAAGAGGATCAACCTGTTGCCTATCCATCAAGAACTCTTACCCAAACTGAACAGCAGTATGCCCAGATTAAGGAAGAGTTTTTGGCAATTGTGTTTGTATATTCAAAGTTCCATCATTATGTTTATGGTAGACCTATCCAGATCAAAACCAATCACAAACTATTAATCACTATCCTGAGAAAGCCAATGCATTCAGCTCCAGCCAGACTGCAACATATGATGCTGAGATTGCAAAAGTATAATTTCAATCTTGTCTACAAGAAAGGCAAACTTCTTTATCTCGCTGATACATTATCCAGATGACCAAGAAACACCACTGAACAGAATGATAATCAAGGTTCTCAATCACTTGATGATTTTGAAGTCATGGAAGTGATATTTTTTTCTTCCAAACATCTTGATGTGCTGAGAGAACATACAGCCACAGATCGAGTTTTACAAAGGCTCAGCCACTTTATCAATCAAGGATGTCTGTCAAAGCAATCCAGTTTACCTCAAGTACTGCAATTTTATTTTCCATTCAGAGATGAAGTTTTATCTGACAAAGGTATCATTATGAAAATCCAAAAGTTTTTGTTCCAAAATCCTTGCGACCTGAGTAGATTACTGTCTTGCATTGTGGTCACCCAGGAACAAAATCTACCAAAAGAAGGGTGAGAGAGATAGTATTTTGGCCTTCTATGTCACAAAACATTGAAAGAGCACTTTCTTTTTGTTCAGTATGTAATAGTACAAAGCCTCATCAACAGAAAGAACCACTTCGTCTTAACCAGATTCCAGAACTACCTTGGTCAACAGTAGCCACTGATATCTTCGAGTGGAATGGTCAACATTATTTGGTGCTAGTAAACTCCTACTCCAATTGGTTTGATATTGACCTACTTCCTACTCTAGCATCTACTACTGTCATTACTAAGGTGAAATGTCATTTTGCTGTGCATGGTAGCCTGTGCAAAATTATTTCTGACAGTGGCAGACAGTTTACAAGGCAACAATTCAAAAGATTTGCAGAAGAATGGGATTTTACTCATGTCACAAGTAGTCAAGTACCCGCAGTCAAGTACAAACTAGAAAAACAAGAAACCAGATAAGTCCTTGCAGTGAGTTGAAGCAATTTATTATTAAGCACTTTTTGTTTGCAGAATCTGCAAACTTCTTCAGATAAAAAACAAGTATCCGCAGTCAAATGGCATAATGTGCAACAGTTCAAAGTGCAAAATAGTTACTTGAGAAGTCAAAACAAGACAATACTGATTTTTTTTTTTATCTCTTGAATCTCAGAAATGTTCCTCGAGATAAACATCTTGGTTCACCTACTCAGAAACTTCTGTCAAGACAAACCAGAACCACATTACCAATCAGTAGTCAATTCTTGGTTCCATGTGTCAAGAACAACAGATCAGTGAAAGCCAATCTGTTGAGGAAATGACTATCCTAGCAGTCCTACTAAGATAAGACCAAGAGACTGCTCAATCCATTACAAGATGGAGGAGTGGAAAGGATGCAAATGTCCAACGATTATGATCAGATTGATGTCATGAAGAATATTGGTCCAGAGCTGAGATCGTACATTATAGAATCAGATGGAGCAACCTTTAGGTGGAATCAGAAGCATTTGAGACCTGTGTCCAAGCCTGTAACACAGCAAATAGCCTATAAGAAAGACTTTATCTCAGAGTGAATTGTACAATGTTACAATTCCAGAGGAAGACCCAGAGGACATTCCTGTTTCTATGATGAATCCAGAAGTTCCTGATATGAGCTGTGCACCACAGACTGTCTTTGTTGCTAAATCTAGTACCAACTGTTATATTACGAGATATGGTCAAATCTCTAAACCCTGTAGCAGATATGAAGCAGCTTGGACATGAACATTGAATTTTGTTTCTAATGTACATACATACATACATGCATAAATACAAATGTTTCAAGCACGGGCATTAAATTCATTCTAGCTTGCCAATATGCCAAAACACTTGTTCCCATAATAAATGTCCAGGCTGTTCTTAAAAATATCTAAACTAGTACTTGTTTTAATGTAATTTGGTAGTCTGTTCCAAGCATCAGCTACTGTGTCAGAGAACCAATTAGTATATTTCTCATTCCTCTAGAATCTTCTACATAGGTTATCTGATGATTCTCTAGTAATTTTTGATAACCCCAAACATTCCCAGGGGTAGTTGTCCCTAAATGCCCTATATACCTGAATAAGATCTTCTCTTAAATACCTGTAAGAGACACTGTACAAGTTCAGATATTTTAGTCTTTCATAATAGCTTAGATTTTCACATCCATGGATGCCTTAGTATATTTCTGCTGTACTCTTTCCCGTTTATTCATGCTTGTTTTCCTATAGGGTTTCCATATTGTTATTCCATACTCAAGTTTGGGTCTAATGTAACTAACAAACAATGACTTCATTATGTTTGATTTCCTAGACTTTATAAATCTTTTTATACAACCTATAGTTCTATAACTATCATTAGCCATTTGGTTGATATGATTAGAAAAACTCATAGCTGAATTTACCCATATACCCAGGTCCTTAAATGAGTTTACAGTTTCAGTCACTGTGTGCTGTATTAAATATTCACCTTTCAGTTTATGTCTCTGAAATTTCATATGCTTAGTTTTTAATGTATTTATCAACATATTATTCTCCTGTGCCCAAATGGTCAATTTAGTCAAATTATTTTGCAAACATGCCTTAGCTGTAACACTTGTAATCAGTTTACCCAATTTCAGGTCTTCAGCATATAGACTGTAGAATACCTCAGATGAAAAAGTAAGGTCTGAACGATACAATCTAAACAAGTAAGGGCCTAGTACAGAGCCCTATGGGACACCTTGACTATAACCAAGGATTTCACCTGTCCAGTTGGTGTGTGATACTTGCCATGTCCTATCTGTAAGCCATGCAGCTATCCATCTTATTAACAATACATCAATACCTAGTTGTACTAATTTATTGATCAGTGTTTTGTGCATGACCCTGTCAAATGCTGAAGTTAAATCTATATAAATCACATCACAGAACAATTTTCATTCATAGCTTTTATTATATTGTTATAGAACATCATGTTACAGGTGGTAATAGATCTATTTTCAACATATGCATGCTGATATATGGTTTCAAGTCCCAACCTATCCAGTTCTGACAATAACTTATCCAGTATTACCTTCTCCATTATTTTTCCACAACATGAAAGTAGACTTAAGGGTCTATATGATTCTAGGTTTGTCTTACTCCCCTTTCCCTTAAAGACAGGTTTAATAATCACATGTCTCCAATCTTGAAGAATCTCCCCATATTTATAAGACCTAGTGAATAATAGATGTAATGACAGTGTAAGTAATGCATGCTTGACTCTGATATTTTCTTGCATGAAATGCAATCTTTTTTAACAGGGAAATTGTAGATCAGTATGTGTGTATATACCATTAAGAAACTATCCAAGCACTTTCACTAGAGTATAAATACTGAGCACATGTGAACCTGACTGCCATTTTGTAGTTAGCTGTTGAGATGTGAATATGTATGTATGTATGCTCTGTTTGTTAGTTAGTTCGTTCATATTTAAAGATGCTGCTATCCAACCTGATGTGTCTGTGTATATTAAAGCATCTAAATGAAACTCAAGCCTTCTCATTATTTGTATTAGAGATGAACGAGCAACAGATAGGGCTTCTAATCTCACTGCATTCAATGGGGTGTGGGTGTATAAACAAAAGTGGTAATGTGTATCCCAATCCAACTTCACAAATAGCATGGTTTTCCATTGTTTTGGTGCTTGCACAAACATCCAGTTGAGGCAGGCCTCCAAACTCTTGTTCCCCACATGGTCTGCTGATGTCATCTACCATAAGATCACCTGTAGTCTTCTTGAAGCCAGACTTGTGCTGTGGCATGTGTGTTATGTATTCTGATCTGTAGTATGTATGCCTAGGTAGGTAGGGGTTCTATCCTCACTGCAGTCAAGTGTGTGTGTGTGGGGTATGTATAAGCAAAAGTTGACATGTGACCCACGCTGACTTTTCAAATGGTATGGTGTTGCACTGTTTTGGTGCTAACACAAATATCCAGTCAAAGCAGGCTTCCAAACTCTTGTCCCTCCATGTGGCCTGCTGATGTCATCTTCCATAAGATCACCTGCAGTCCTATTAAAGTCAGACTAAAGTCAGACTTGTGCCGTGGCATGTGCATTAAGTACGCAAATCTGTACTATGTAAACCTAGATAGATAGGGGTTCTATTCTCACTGCAGCCAACTTGGTGTGTGTGTCTCCATAAAGAATGATGGAAGTTTGTGTCCCACACTGACATCTCAAATGGCATGATTTTGCACTGTTTTGGTGCTTGCATAAACATCAAGTTGAAACAGGCCTTCAAACTCTAGTCCCCTACATGGCCTGCTGATGTCATCTAGCATAAGATCATCTGGGGTCTGTATCACGGCTTTGAAAAGGCCATTAATCGAACAGCTTTATAATCCAAAATGCCGTTAACAGAAGTCACTTTTGTGGGGGGCTGTGCCTCCCACACCCCCTGCTAATTATATATACCAGCAATGAGATCACACTGAAGTGAGGAAAGGACAAATTTTCCAATCTTCACTGTACCGCGATCTCACAATACACACTTCTATTAATGGCATTTTCGATTATAAAGCCATTCAATTAACGGCCTTTTCGATGCTGTGATATAGACCAATTACCTGTAGTTATGGTAAAAATCAGACGTGTGCTGTGGTGTGTGCATTAAGTATTCTTATCTGTAGTCCATAAATAGGGGTTCTATTCTCTATTCTCACTGCAGTCAAGTGTGCTTGTATGTATGTGAGCTGTTGGTGGATATTGCACAGAACATTTTACAGCAGCCTAAGGGATACTGTCCTCTTGTCTTCAACCGATACCACTGATGTCATCATCGATATCTGATTTTTGAATATGTATATGTCCCAATAGGCCATGATCACACACTGGCCTGACAAATAGGTAGATGCCACCTCATCCTATATTAGACAGACAACAGTGACATTCCTTTTACTGTATACACAAACATCATGACATCTATTTGCAATGGTGATAGACAGGTTGAAACATTAGATCACATAGGAGTCTCCATGGAATATGTTTTTTGCGGATGATATTGTGATCTGTACTTAGAGTAGGGAACAGGTGTATGAGACCCTGGGGAGGTAGAGATATGCTCTTCAGTGGAGAGGAATGAAGGTCAGCAGGACTAAAACAGAATATATGTGTGTGAATGAGAGAGAGGATAGAGGAATGGTTATGATGCAGGGAGTACAGTTAGTGAAGGCATATAGGTTCATAGGTTCATAGGTTCATAGGTTCATACTAGGCTATCTGCCCAAGGGCATTTATAAGCCTAGCTCAGTAGTTAGTGGCTTTCGCCACCCCTTTAGTTAAAAATAAAACTATGCCTTTCATTTTCTTTGCCTCTGCAGTGACACTGAAGTAATCCCTGGGTATATCTGGGGCTCCTCCATCCCTCATCCATTGGTCAAGACAGCCAGCTGAACACCAGGTGCCCTCACATGTACCGCCACAGTAATTTTGATTTTTGTTCTATAGGCCTCTCTGGGTGATGAATCTTCCCTCCAGCACTCTTCTTATTCTATTTATAACCGTGGTTGGTTCTGAGGATCTAGATTTTTTGAGGTTCTTCATATCTTCTGGGTGTGACATCAGCATATTCCTCGACTAGGATTTATCATGGCATATATCACAGGCAGAGGTCGCGCAGCAAGCTTGATGAGACTGAATAAAGCTGGAGTTATTTTCAGCGTATTTTTGAGACATATTTTTTTTTTTTTTTTTATCCTTTGGTGATTTTTTTGGGGGCTTTGGCTGGTTTCAATCATGTCTGGTCAGGATCATAACGGGCATTGGCATTGGTCATGGGTGGATGACAATGTTGATCTAGGGACGATGACGATGATTGATCTAGATGTGAATCCTCAGGTCAGGGTCAATTCATGTAGCATAGAACGACTTCCAGGTTTTTTTCATGAGTGTCAAACGAAAGTGTCAGACTTTTGTCAACTTGGGTCCCCCCTTCCTATGATGACTTTTTTGTGTTTCTGTCATTCCCGCTATGGTAGGGAGGGGTAACCTTGGGTTTTTTGGCTTTTCCCCATGTTATCTTCATTCATTTTGGCTCGCTCTGGCACCAGTTATCCTTACTGTTTTGTCTGATGGAGGTCTCTGTATAATGTTCTGATTTAGCTGTGTTTTAGTTAGTTTCAGAAGTCATTGTCTTGCATCATCTGTCACTTTTAACCTCCTGTCATTGTGTTTGCTTGTACTTCGAAGATGTTAGTTCACTTGTGACTGCGGGACGTCTGTGGACTGAGTGATGAGATTGTGAATGACAAGTGCTGACACTGCAGCAGTGGCCAACAGGACTGTGGGTGTTGACCTCCTACTGTGTGGTCTATGTGTTGCATGTGGTTGGTGGTGAGGTGGTGATTTTTGATGAGTTTTTTGGTGGGGTATTGTGTTTGGCTAAGTGTTTGATCGAGTAGGCTGTATGGACTGCCTTTTCCCTCATCAATGGCCTTGGTGACTGTCACAAAAAAGTTCTGACTGGAGAAGACAAAGGATTTGCCTTCTTGACATCTGCTCTTGACAAAGCCAAACTGATATGTTCCATTTCTGAGTTCCTAATATGCAGAGCTTTGCTCGCAATTATTTGGTGGTTTCCAGCTGGAAAGAAAGCACCAGGTGTACATGGTGGCCGCATCGCCACTGCCTCAATATTGGACCGGCCGCCCAGTATTAAGCCCTTGGACAGTAGCAACGAGGTGAGGCTAAGATTAAACAACTGTCCTAAGGTGCACATTAATTCAGGACTCCGTCCCAAGTGGGTTTTGGACGGGCCATTTTGACTATCCATCACCCAGGTGTTTACCAAGTTTGGGTTGGAGTTGGGGGGCTGGAGATGTTTGGGGGCTACAACTCTGGAGAGGGGATGGGGGTTGGGGTTTTGGGAGAAAGGAGCCTTGAACAGTTGGGTCAGTACTTTTAGCTAGCGTGTTTTTCATGTGGGTTGTTTCAGATCATTTTATCATCATTTTTCAGTATAATTCTGAGTATATCTGGGAGTTTCTGCTACTTTTCCACATTTCTAAAGCTGGGCTCTTAGATTTTCCTTTTGGTTGATGGATCCTTTTTTTTATTTGGCAATTTGAGTTTTTAAATTTTACTAACAAAGCCTTTTTTTCAGCAAGGATTTCACTGATTCTTTAGTTCAGCTTCCTCCTTCTTTGTAGAGCTTGTTTATGGCTTAGAGATAGAGCTTGTTTTTGGTGGGGAAGAGAGAGTCTTGCTGTTGTTTGGGATTGCCTGAAGTTTGCAGTCCTTTGGGATTGCCTATTGCCAGGTAGGTGTGTGTAGGTGCTAATTGTAAGTGTAAATGCTGAGGCTCTGGGCCTTAAAGGATGTTTTACCACTGGCTCAGGGGTATACTTTAGAAACACTGAAATTTTGAAGTGTTTTCTTTCACTTGGTTGTTTTTCTTTCAGGTAGCTTTTTCATGAGATCCATCGGATAGTGAGCTCCTTTGGTATACCAGGGTAATCTGAACATTATGATGACATTTTGATGGCATGTTCGATGTGAAAAGATTTGATGAATTTCACCTCTTTGAGTTGGTGACTACTTGTTTCATGTTGTTACTTGTTGTCGGTTAAAAGGAACTTTTAAGTCTCTTGGGTTCGGGTAGGTGTAGTGTTCCCTTCTCCCAGTATGAGGGGTGAAGTAGTCTATAGTTTGGTGGTTAAGGGAGATACATTTATCCCCAGAAATGTTTCAGGGAAGGCCATGTGAGTTCCTGAGTAAGTTTGGAAGAGATTGAGAGGTTTTATGCTTTGCAGAGCATGCTGCAGAGATGTCAAATTGAACCTGGCAGTGTATGCTATAAATGCAGGCTAACACCTTGAGGTTGAGTGTGTCACTTTATGAATAATTCAGGAATCCCGGATTTTCTTGGAAGGTTTGAATTTTGGGTTCAACACGGGATTTTATGAGAACCTGTTAGTGCTGGGGTGCAGCTGAGGAGCCTGGAACCAGGTTTCTCGATATATGTATTCCATCCGACAGAAGGCCTCCACTTCAGTGGCTTGAGGAGCAAGCCCAGATGAAACTGAGCTCATTTTATATGACTTTTTTTCCTTTGGTGTTGAAGGGGGTGGTAGGTTTAAGTGTTCTTCCTTGCCTAAAGAAAAAAAGGGTTGTGCAAGGCCTGAAATTTAGCAAAATCAGGAACAAAAGGGTGTATCCGTGCCGCCGCTGCCCCTAAAAGAAGCTGCTCATCCCATCCAGATCCAAGGCAGATCATCCCAGGTGAAGGTTTGACAAAACCAATGACACAAAACAAAGAGCGCCATCTTATCACCAGGTTCATATCTCATCACTATATGAAGGCATCAAGGGTGTTGATCTAGGGTCAGGTGAGGCTGGGCTCAGAGCCTGGCTCATAAAGCAATTATATAGAGCCTTCAGTAAAGGAGGTAGGTATACCCAGCGTGGACATAGGAGCTGGACACATAGCTGAGTGTAACCTTCCTGAGTCTTCTCCAGCCCTGAGTGCTTGGCAGAGACCTGAGTGCTTTGCGCACCGACAGGTGGAACTAGCCAGCACTAAGTGTGTTTCCTTACACTGAGTCTGGTGACAGGTGTGTCTGGACTATTGTGTTGTGGCTGACACACTTTGGAAACAGAAAAATTGTTTTGAAGTTTTGCTGGCTGTGTGTGTTTGCAGTGGACTGACTGTCTGGTGTGTGTTGTGTGTGTCGTGGGTGTTGTGTTTGGGTGTCTGCTTTGGTGGCCTCTTATGTGTTTGTGTGACTTTGTGTGATGCTTGAGTATCTGTGTGTGAGTAGTGTTCTTGATTTGAAGCTGTGATGCAGTGAAGTTATGATTTAACCATGTGACTATACCATGCCTGTCTGGGTTGCCCCTCCTATTGTGTACCTTTCGCAGTTGTTTGTTGCCTCCAGTCCAGCCGTCCCATTGTATTGTGTAGCTGCATCTCTCGTGTTTCTTGTCACATGTGTGGGAGGAGTTGAGTGGGCTCAAGGGCTCCAGGCAATTGTAGTTGGGCCTCAATATTCCCAGGTTTTAACTGAGAGAGCTAGGAGAGCAAAAGCAACTGATGGCAAGTATATAGTACGAAGTATTAGATAAGTTTTTTCGGGAGGGTGGAGGGAAGTAATTGGGCTAGGCTATATAGTAAGAGACTGTGCTCAAGGTGCAAGTTTAAGGGAGTAAGTTAGAGGCTTTACAGATAGAGAATAGTCTACTTGGGAATCAAGTAGAGATGAACTTTTCAGTTATAGGATATGGTGACAGAGGAGCAGGTTTAGTTTAGAGTGTTTGGTAAGCAGGGCTGAACAAAGTAGAATTGGCCTAAGGGTTATCAGATGAAAAACACAACTACAATGAACTTCAGTTTTCTCCTTGAAACTTCACCAATGCAAAAAATTCCTCAACTAATTCCAGAGACTACCCAGAGAAACTCTAAACTTCAAAACTCTCAGTAAGTGAAGTAAATCAACACCCACTATCAACAACACTGAAGCTTCAGCATTAAAAAAAACTGAAACAAAAACAAGAGAGGGAAAAAAAAAAAGGAAATGTAAAACAGACAGTAAATGCTATAAAAAACAAAACAGTAAGATAGTGTCATGGTAACAAAAACAATTTGTTTAATTAGTAGCTTAAAGAAAAAAACAAACAGTAAAAAATGCTTAACTTAAAGTGCACTAGCAGTAAAAAAAGAAAAATATTAAAAAGTAGCAAAAAAACAAGCAATGCAGCCGTAAAAATACTTAACTGCAGGAAAAGGAAACTTATATCTCTACTGTGTGGATAGTCAGCTGTTAGCACATACTTGCTTGTGGCTGAGCAGCGGCCACTGGAAAAAACTGTGTTTAGCGCGGTTTAGTAGCAGGGCCGGAAAGGAAGCAGCGTGGAATCCTCCTTCCACTGAAAGGCCATGTTTTCGGGCAAAAACTGAAACTGCAGCCTTCCCGACAAAGGCTGAACAGTGCTTCCCACTCTAACAGGGTAGCAAAGAAACTGGTAAGATAATACTGGTAAGCAAGACAATGAGGCACTAACACGATAAACAGACAATGAATTAAGCAGGGATCAGCAACTCTGAAACTGGACTACTCTAGTTCAGTAAACAAAACAAGAGATTTTTAGTGGAGCTTTAGGAACACACACAATAAAAGAACAAAATAGACAGTAGACAGTTACAACTGAGTTAAGAACAAACAAAACAAATAAGGTTTATCAACTTTAAAAAAAAAAAAGCAAATAATACAGTTTAAACAGAATAAAGTAAATCAAACAAAAAAGTACATATTTCATGCAGCCAAAAGTAAAAAATCAAAAAAAGAGAAAAAAAATATACTAAACTGAAAAAAAAGAAAAAAACTAACAAAATCATTGTCTGAAATACACTGTATACAAAAGGTATGTTTGAAGAGGATTATCAACAATATGTTTGAAGGAAGTAGAAGAAAAAAAGTTTAAGTAGGTTAAGCAAAAGAAAAAAAAGCCTGAAGAGTTTGCCTTACTAAAAAGGAGGAATAGGAAGAAGACAAATGAGCTAATGACAAGAGACTGGAGGGGTGTGTCAAAGAAAGGCAACTGTCTTAAGACTCAAAGCTAAGAGCCAACTGGGGGTAGCAAAGGGTGGGACAAAATAGCCTAAGACAACAAGTTTTATAGGACATTTTATATAAAAAAACATTTTAAGACAGTTTTGAACAGAAAAAATATTAAAAAGAAAAACATAGAACAAACATTGTAAATAAAGAAAAAATAATACTAGAACAATGTCAATTATAATAAACAACTTTTCCACAGATTTCCAGCCACCAAGACAACAACTTTTTTTACAAACAACTTAAAGAACCAGCCCACAACTTTTTTCAAAGAACAGAAAAAATGTTTGCCCCAATAGCTAAGAGAAGATTACACAGGTAGACAACAAGCTATGAATATTTTTAAACAGAAAAAGCTGGCTAGAGATTCTGAATAAACAAAGCACCATATATATTAAAATCTGTTAAAAAAAGTGCTTTATATATAATAAAAAATAAGTGCAAGGACCAGAATACTTAGGATCAACAGTTCAGAATAATGGTGAGTGCAGAAGAGAGAACGTGCAAGGTGGACTGCATGCAGAAGAGTGTCAGGAGTGATCTTTGACAGGCAGGTACCAATAAGACTGAAAGGGAGAGTCTACAAGATGGAAGTGAGATCAGCCATGTCCTATGGATCACAGGTGGTTCCACTGACAAAAAGACAGGAGTCATAATAGGTGTTGGCAGAGTCCTAGATGTTATGATTTGCATTGTGTGTGCCAAGGATGGACAGGAGTATTGACCATATATTAGAGTGTCATTTCAGGGTGTGCAGTTTGGAGATGAAGACAGAGAGGTGGGATTGTGTTGGTTTGGAGTTGTGCTGAGGAGTGATGCTGGGTATAATGGGGGAAGGACGCTAAGGATGGAGCTGCCAGGTAAGAGGAAAATAAGAAGGCCTAAGATAAGGTGTATGGATGTGGTGACAGAGGACATGCAGATGGTTGGTGTGACAGAGCAAGATGCAGACGATGGGCAGGAATGGAAGCAGATCATCTGCTGTGGTGAGTCCTAATGGCATTATCCAAAAGAACAGGTAGAAGAAGATTACATCTCTGCTTGGAGAAACCTCATCTGTACACTTGTGGAATGAGTGTACAGTAGGAGTGTCTAATTGATGGTCACTGTGTCTGGACTCAGTTTGACTTTAACAGTGTATCTTTGTTTTATCGGCTGTAGACTATGTGCAAATGTTGTAACACATTGCTCTCATACATGCAGAAATGTCAATACACTTGTTTTCAAGCACAGTCAGCTGCTGCTATGTAGCATATCAGATCTAGCTCTCAGAACCTCTGTTACATAACAAGCAGCAATTTACCCACTTACCTATCAATAACAGAGGTAGTGATCCACCTTATGAAGGACCTCATAATGTACACTCCATAGGTTAGTCACCTGAAAATGGCAGTCAGGTCACATGTATCCCTTTTTTGCATACTACATGCAGATACCATGTTCAAACCTTTCATTATAAACTGTCATTTCCTCACTGTTTCCCCTGCATAGTTGACATAAATTTCTGACTCAGTGCAGATAATGCCTCATGTGTACTGAATAGCCTGTATCATCTACATCACTGAAGTACAAATTTCAAGAGATCCACATATCAAAGGGATCTGGATTCGGTGTTCTCTAGTTTCCAGATGAGTAACACTGGAAAGGTTGTCTGCTCACACACATTAATGCCTACTCATAATATGCACCCAACACAAACAATCATGTGCAGATGTACTCCCCAACAAACCAACCTAAACAGCAGACACGTCCTAAACACAATCAGGTTGCAATCAGACAATACACAACAGACATGTCATCACCACTGTCTCACCCTAGAAGTGCTCAAGTCAATGGACATGTATCCCAGAGGTTTTCATAATAGCTGTCTGTATAGTAAGATGCACAGATTGCCCCACTCAGCAGTTTAAACAAGGATATGTTTAGTGTCAGCTGTGTGGCAGACATAGGCATCACTGCACACATTCAATCAAGTCTCTCAAAAACAAGTCTCACTCTTATTCCAGCGTACTTCATCTTGGTATGCACAACTTGAAATGTGACTATATGAAATATCAGCTCACCAAAAAAAGAAAACACACAACTAGCCACAACTGCTGAATTCCAAAAAGTTTATTCTTCACACAGGTTAAGCGCTTTCATCCGAGGATTCTTGGACTTCTTCACAACAACACTTAACAAAACTTCAACCCTTAAACACACATATATCCTAATAACATAATGAATTAATTAACCAATTAAATATTCTAAGAGACATTAAAACATTAAAGAAACACTACTAAATATAGAGTAAAACATTAAAAACTACCCTAAAATATACTTTAATTTTAATACAGCTGATATGCTTACATTGTCATTGATGCCCAGATAATTGGTGGCATCTAACTGCAGCTGGCAACTTAATTCACAAATATCCTAATGTAAGCCTAAAATCCTACCCTGAGCATCCTTATTCAATTGCTGCAAAACTAAAAATTTAAATACATGCCCTGGACTTTTAAAAAGGTGCCTAGCAAATGCATTGGTAGCTTTCCAGTTTTTTATATCTAACAAATGCTCATTAATCCTGTCTTTGAATCGACTGCTGGTCTTTCCAATATAAAAAAGCCGGGCAGTGTTCACATTTAGCCATGTACACCACATTCTTACTAACACAGTTGAAATGCCCTTGAAAATGAATGTTAGTCCTGTTAATGCACACTTGACTACCAGTCTCCAAGATGTTTTTGCATATAGTACACATTCCACACTTAAAATTCTCAAAAACTCTGTTGGAGCTATCGAAATCATGGTGGCTGCCCATCTCTAAAATTTCCTTAAAAGATCTATCCCGTCTAAAGACAAACCTGGGACCACTCCTCAGCTTGTCCACAAGATGCCTATCAAAGTTCAACAGCCTCCAGTTCTTTTTAATGGTTAAATGTAGTAATGAACATCAACCCTCCACCCCTTTTAAATTCAGGGGTTTGATCTCTGGGCACATTCTCATTATCTTCCATGGTCGGCACCATGGTTCCTATAAGTATAGGTTCATAAACACCTTCAGCTCTCTTCTTTTTAATTTCATCCCCCGAAATTTTACAAAGGGGTTCGGGATAGCCTCTTTTTATAAATAGCCCTGTTATAAAATCTATCTCTCTCAGGACGTCTTGGTCACTACATACCATTCTGGCAGCCCTTACAAACTGTCCCTTAACAATGAACTTCTTTTGGTGGTAAGGGTGCCAGCTGTGGAATTCCAAGTAGGAATTCGAGAAGGTAGGTTTTCTGTAGATCCCTGATTTCAATATGTGGTTTCCTTTATCTATTTTTAATTGTACATCTAAATAGGATATTACCTCCTGACTGTATTCATAGGTAAACTTAAAAAATTCTGCCATCTGATTAATATATTACAGGAATCTCTTCAAATTTCTTTCTTGTCCTTCCCAAATCACAAAAATATCATCTAGAAATCCGGTATAATGTTTAATGTAGGACTGGTATTCACTAGGGAATATATACTCTTGTTCCCAATAGGACATAACATAGCTGGCATAAATGGGGGCACAAGCGGCCATCATAGCCATGCTTGTCAACTGTTTATAGTATTGTCACTCAAAATGTAAAAAATTGTTCTTTAACACTGCCTCCATTAAAGTTTTAAAGGCGTTAACCTCATCCTGGTCAAATAAAAGAGTCTTATTTAACTCAACCTCAAGCCATTCCAACCCTATATGGTGTGGTATCACTGTAAACAAGTTACACACATCTATTGTAACCAAGAATGTATTGTCACTGATGTTAACTCCTTTTAATTTGTCTAAAAACTGCCATGAATCTTTGCTAATATATGAAAAGGCCCCCAACCCCTTCTGAAGATGATAATCTAAATATCTACCTATAAAACAATTCTTAGCCCTCTTCCCATCCACAATGGGCCTGAACTGTAAATTTGCCAGGCCCTTGTGAATTTTGGGTATTCCGAGACCATAGGATACTCATTTTTTTAAATATTTCAATTCATTTTCATTGATCTACCCTTGGTACAACATGTCCTCTAACATTACATCCAATCTCTGATAGGCTATGTGGATTTCATTGATACTAGTCTCACTATATGTTTCTTCCATTAATAGTGTTGTCATGTTGTCAGTATAATCTTGTCTGTCCATTATAACAGCCCACTGCCTTTATCAGGCTTCATTATACAAATACTCCTGTCAGAGGCTGTCTATAGTAACAAGGTTCTTTCTTTTGAAGACAAGTTATTGTGTAAGTTTTTAGACTGCCTTTTAAAATTGTCTCTAATATCTATCTCACAAATCTTTTCGAATGTTCCTATGTGGTTATTAAGTGAGGGGTTAAAATAACTTGGCCTTTTCAAACAATGATTCTGCTCTTCCAAACTTTCCCTTCCAAACCATGCTTTTAAATTCATTTTTCAGGTGAAGAGCTTCAAATCTATAAGAATGTCCGATAATGTACCATGCCTACAAGGCACTTAAGGAAACCCCTTAGAAAGCAAGTCAGCATGTGCAACACATATAGGTCTCTTTGAATAATTGTACACTTTGTAATCACCTGTTTTGTTCAAAACAATGTTAGGATAATTAACATTCCTTACATTGCTCTCCCTTAACATTGCATCAAACAGAATATCAAATAAAATTTTTTCATCAACATTACAATTTTTTAATGTCCCAGTACAATAATCAAACATACTCAAATGTTCACGGTCTGTATTAACACTGTCAATGTTAACAGTGGGCTCGCTTTGGATATGTAAATTTACTTCACTCAGCGAACTCATAGAAGTGTCCGTTAGTCTTTTGATCGATAATTCCACTGGTAGTGTTGGTTCTTCGGGTCTCGCTTCCTGCTCAGTTTATCTCCGGTCATCGTTCCCCACTGAAAAAAACAGCTTGGTCTTTGTTTTTCAGCCTCTCGGATCACCTCAGGCCTTCCTCTGAAGGAAGTCCCGACTGTGGAGGCTGGTGAATGCTCTGACAAGATGCCACTTCCTCATTCTGATGGGACAGCTGATTGGTTGTACCCCCCAGGTTGCCACGACAACCGACAGAGAACGGATACACCTTCCCTTTGGCATATTCTGCAATGTCTCTTTTTATTTTATTGATTTTGCACTGAAATATGTTGTGACAACTATTATCAACACCAGCTAACACGTTCTGAAAGTTAGTTTGATAATGTTCAAAAAGTAAATCCCTTTTGATAAGCTCACTTTGCTTATTCAGCTCACTGGCCAACTATTCAATAGACCAGCTGTTGTATTTAATCATTATCTTCATTAATTCCATTCCTGTATGGTCAAATAGCCGGTGCACCTCCTCTAACATATCGGAATTGCTCTCAATGCAGTTAGGGTACTTCCAGCACTGTAAACCTCACTGTACCTGCCCTAACTCAACATTCCTTTCAAGATACTCATTTTCTATTTGTAGTTTTTTAAGTCCAAACAACTTGTTTTCAAGCACCTTGATTCTGTCCATTAAGGACTGGTTATACACATTATGTTGACTCAGTGAACAACCAGAATCAATGTAAAAGTCAAATGTGTTAAGTTTCCATTGGCCAACATTACTTACTACAGACCCTCTAGTGCCTGCAGGATTCCCATTAACACCATTCTGTCCATTGTCCCTTACTGGACTGGATTGGACAACATGCTGGGACTGAACCAGTTGGGTGGGTTGAGTAAGCTGAGTGAGGGGGCAGCCCAAGCTGCCAAAATACTATTGGTATTACTTGTATTATTATTGTATCACTGCTAATACAAAATACTAGAAGCACAGTCTCCATGGGAACAGATGGCATTCTGGCCTGTGTCCTTCATGTGGTTCAACAGTGAGCTACTCCCCTAGGCACCATATTCAACTACCGTCTGAATACTGATGTTTACACAATGAATGGAATACACTAACTATTTTCCAACCGCATAAGGGATGATTGGCAAAATATAAGTGTAATTATAGAACCATAACTTTATTCAACCTCTGCCATAAGGCAATGGATACAATTCACATGCATCTCAGACACAGGGAATAGGTGACCTCTAAACACTAGATGTGTTCCAGTTAGGTGTTCCCAAGGGCTGCAAAACCTGGTGGGATTCAAGACTGTGACAGAGACATACAAAAAGTCAGAGCTGTACAGATACTCTATCGTAACTTGGCCAAGGCCTTCATCGCAGCCTAACATTTGTTCTCAGTGGGAAACTAACCAGGGTGAATATCAAATCCAGATGGGATCACAGACCAACAACATTCAATCACAGTACGCGACTTCACTTCAAGCAGAACACCGGTCACCTGTGTCATACCAGAAGTGTCAGTGCTGTGGCTCCTCATGTTTGACTATATGTCTCAGAAGTCCTGATCAAAACAGAGGGTCTGTAGGACTAATGACTGCTGACAAAACAATGGGTGTTGCGTGAATTGCACAGAAATGCATCAGCATACCCTGTGGCAATAATAAATGTTCATGCTTATTATAAAATAACTATGAGTACATTATTCTCCCCCTTCTGTATTGATAGACCCTGGTGCACATGTCAACTGCAACATGGGTCTAGTGTGGCGAGGTAAACATTCTACAACTTACATTTGATTAGCAACGGCATAACATCAATAGCAATGTATGTTAGCAATCCCCTATAATCATCCCTTATCAAATGTATTAATGAATATAATTCTCCCTTTGATATGTATTGTACCAGACACCTGCACCGACTTGACAGATCTCAGACGTGTCTGAGTAATAAAACATCAGAGGGTCTCCTACACATGTCTTCTGTGGGCAGACTGATGTAGCTGTTACTGTGTGCAGTATCATATAGATAGCTTTGAGGCAGATTATTTATGCCTTACAGGACTATCTGGAACCAAAATGGGATTACAATGATGCACATACATAAGTAAGTAATGTGGGATACCAGTTATCTGTTCCAGGGTCCTCAATGTACACTATAACATACATAGGACATGATGGACACACAGATACATTTCTCAAAGGTTGTCACTCCTCTGAAGTAGGTTTCAGATCTATGTCAAGCAGAGCACCTCCATTACTCTGTTGAAAGACAGGCGAGATGACTTGATGCGAAAATGTTATCTGGCCTCATGGATCACTGCTGCTTCACTCCTGGACATGGCTGGTCCTTGCCAGACAAAACTTGGCCATGCATTATATCTGTTTTTGAAAAGTATATTGTGATGTAACAGCTATGGTTCTAAACACCATCAGGTCCATACCATAGTCACATCCTATGAACCTGAGAACCTATGGCGATGTATATGGAAAAAGCAACATTATACTACATTACCATTCTGATGAGATTTGTCTTCATTGCTGACATACAGTCCTGAGCTCTAAATCTGATGGATTGACTTTGGATGAGCATCCATATGTTTGTACTAAACGATCCTTATTGAAAAAGTTAGATATATTAATGAGACACATTTACTTGCCTGATTTCACAGCCCTTACAAAATTATCCAGTATGCAGTAGTTAAATTATTATGCTAGCAACTATCTAAATGGCTATGTACAATCTAAATGGCAGGTACAGTTATCAGTTGAACAGCACAAATGGAGGTAATAATGTCATATTAATATAGATGGTTACCCTGTGCATCAGACACATAGCTTTAGCATCCCTGAATCCAAAAGAGAGATGGCAGGGATGTGGCACAGTTATCATCACTTGCAGAGGGTGTTGTGTGGGGGTGCAGGAGACCTAGGCTGACACAAAAGGCTGGTGAGTGTGTGAGTAAGCAAGGGAAGCAGGCAATATGGACCATGGAAATTTTCATGTGGGTCTTTAGGCGCCCTCAATGAGACATTGGTATGTGAGTGTCTGCATGAATGCAACCAAGCTCAGTGCTAGATCTATGTGTCTGTATGTCAGACGGCTGTGAGGCATGGATGGTAGAGCTGACAGTTAATTGCCTCTGCCCTCAAATATGATAACTGGCTCTGCCAGGATTTGCACTGGCACCTCCATACCCAAGGTTAGATGTGTGCTACTACCTGAAGGTGACTGATGTCTGTTGGAAGTATTCCCTTCAAGGGAATTCCCAGGAACACGAACCCCATGGCCTTCTATGTCTGAATGTGGACAGCACACTCCTTGCTGGAGCAGTGGATGTACTGCCACTATGGGAGCATGCTCAAACATGGCCACATTGGTTCTCAGCAGATGCAGTTGCTGACCTATGCTCACGAGGCCGACGGTCCACTCCCAGCAGATGTTCTATCACAGACAATGTGTGTTCCATGACAGATATACTGCACTCCCTCACAGAAACATCCCCTTTGAACATGTCATTCAAATGATTCAGGGAATCAACAACACGGTGGAGGCACAGACACAACCCATTCAAATGTGTCATTCAAATGATCCAGGGAATCAACAACATGGTGGAGGCAGTCACAGATGTCAGACTGTGCTGCATCTATAACTCTGAGCATTCTCCTGGAGTTCCTTTCTGAATGTGCGTGTGCCTCCATGATGACCCTAAACATGTTGAGTGACATATGATGAGACACCTGCAACAGTTGGGGAGGGACAGCAGGCCTCCTCTGAGCACCCCTATCAATCCACCTGTGTGGCATCTCACCAACAGTTTGGCTATGGCCAGTGTCAACAGTCACTGAAGCTGCAGTAGTAGCCACACATCCCTGGTCAATGTCCTCACCCTCCAACTTTCCGATATCTGTGACCTCAGTGGACTGGGTATGCATAGACATACTGGTTGTGTCTGGTGATAATGGGGGGGGGGCACTGGATTTCAACCTCTGTGTCAGAATTAGCCTCTGCAACCCCTGGATGTGCCTCACTTTGTCCACCATCATCATCAGTCTGATAAGACACTAACATCAGGTGGCATAGGGGACACAGAATCACTTCCATGTTCACCTGTGATAAAAAGAATGAAAACAGGAATACATTAATACCTGCACTACTATGTTGCAATATATGTTAAGCAATTTACACAACTGCCACTATTACAGACATTCATACATCTCAACCTCTTAGTGCAAGGAATGTGGACAAAGTCATGAATAATGTGTGGACAAAGACCCAAGAACAGGTACCGTTGTGAAATATTCCCTTACAAACCTAGAAAAGTGATAGAATAACAGGTATTCCTTCACCATGTCATTTATGATGGGTATACAGTCTGAATATGAGATTTCTGTCATTATGTCATGCTTGTAATCTTTAATGACCTGTCAATAGTTTGCAACTTTATTTCTATGATCTTAAATACTGGCCAGAGGTATGAGTCACAGATCTGGACATTCTGCCAATATCTGTACAGTGACAATTATGCAGACAGCACAGTAATGCATACAGCAGGCCTGAGATGACAGTTTAGCAAATATGTTGGAACATCTATACATTACTGACATAAATGCATTCTACTTACCAACTGCAGGAGCCATAAATCTGTGGATTCCTGACAGTCCTGAAAAAAGTAAAGGGAGACATTGTCACAAAAGGAAATATTGTCAGCCTAGCTATCTGGAATTTTGTAAATAATGCCATTTGTGAATATTAATATGATTTATATAGAACTGTGACAGAGGGAGATACTGCCAGCACAGCTGTCTGGAATTTTGTAAATGGTTATGTGTCATTTGTGAATATCAACATGATTCATATGCTTGTATTACAAATGTATTAGTATTGCATGTCATATAAGATGGTTTATACAGAAGTGTGCTGAAGAGATATGTTGTAGAGTTCTCAGCTTAAAGATACATCCACAGTGTCCCCTACTGGAAAGGAACAGAAATGTATATAAACTATTATAACTGTGCAAATGTATATGTTTTAATAGTGGGAACTGGCATATAGAAGGTTAACTTGCAAAACTTCAGAAAAAATAGTTGAAATTAAATTATGTATAACCACGTAATAAAATAGATGTTATCTTTCAGTTTCAGTGCAACAGGAGACATAATATCTAGAACTAGAAGTTTTTTGTATTGTCTTTAAATGTGGAGGAATGTAAAATTACGACTTCCATCATTTGCCAAAAAATCTAAGGTCTATGTGTTTTCACAAGTAGATGTTAAAATCAATGGTTGTAAGCCTGGGAACTGATAGTCAGATGACAAGAAGTGATGTCATGCTGCCAGCTACCCCAGCAGTAAAATTAGAAATATTAATTTAAGAACTCTCTGAGACAGAGACTGAGCATTCTGTATTTGTCTTTGACTTGACAACAACATCTGCTAGAAGATCCATTCACCACACTTTCCTTGCTGTAATAGTACATTTCTAGGGTATAGTAATTCTTTTAGATATATCCAAGAAAAAGTTTGTGCTATACCAAATTCCAGCAACCGTTAAGACAATATGAAATCCAAGAAACAAACGTTGCTGAAAACTGCTGGTATACAAAATCAGAATAAAATTTATTGTAACACATACCTTTTGCCAAAACCCTTCTTCAGACAACAAACTACTCACAAGCTAACCAATTAAAATACAAATCCACCAATGAAACTTACTTAGTAAAAAGCCTATTTTTGAGGGGCCCTGGATCTCTATGGGCTGTCAGTTCTAAAATCCATTTGGATTCCATTACTTCAGTTATCTGTTTGATGTCGCCACCCCTTCTATTTAAAAGAACATTAACAATAACCCTAAATTTAAAATGATGTGTTGGGTTGTTTTTTACATGCCTATACAAGGCATTGTGTTCATCACAATTTCTAATTGATGACAAGTGCTGCAAAATCCTAACCTTTAACATGTTGTTGGTCTTCCCAACATAATAACTGGGGCAGGATGTGCAGTCAGCCAAATATTTTCAGGATAGGGGATATAGAGAGGGCTTGGTAGATGTAGCAGTAGACAAAGGTAGGGCATGCAGGCATAACAAATATAAACCATGGATCAATACGACAAGGGTTGAGGTGGGGAATAACCCTGTCAGTAAAGGTACACAAAGATTATGTTGAGGGGTTTGTGATATCATAAATAAGAACTGGAATATTATTACCAGTGAAGCTTGTTTTATACAGTTTGGCTATAGAAGGAATAGAAACCTTAAGGATATGCTTTGCAAGGAAAGGATGGTTAATAGTAATAAATGTTTGCCAAAAACTATGGGTACTGTTCCATGTGGGCTGACTGCACATCCTGCCCCAGTTATATAGGGGTGGGGACATCAAACAGATAACTGAAGTAATGGAATCCAAATGGATTTTAGAACTGACAGCCCATAGAGATTCAGGGCTGAATGATGTCCAGCCCAAAATAGGCGGCTTTACTATGTTTTCATTGGTGAATTTGTATTTTAAATTGGTTAGCTTGTGAGTAGTTTGTTGTCTGAAGAAGGGTTTTGGCCTGAAAGCACTCACTTTGTATTTGTATGTGTTACAATAAATTTTATTCTGATTTTGTATACCAGCAGTTTTCAGCAACGTTTGTTTCTTGGATTTCTTTTAGATATAGTTAGAGATATAGTAAAGATTAGTTTAGATGTTTTCTGTATTTATTTAGGACTGTCCTGCAATGTTGTTTTAAACATTCCTTGTGATTTTGAACTATAAAGTTACTGTGATTATTTACAAAGTATTTTCTTGTTATTTTATTATTTATTATGAAATATATTATGAAGCCGCGGTGGTACAGCGGTAGCGTTGTTGCCTCACAGCAAGAAGTTCTCCTGTTCAATTCTCGGCTGGAGTGCCTTCTGTGTGGAGTCTGCATGTCCTCCCCATGGTCGAGTGGCCTCCAAAAGACAAGTGTGAAATGGGTGTGCCTTCACTGAAGGATGGGCATATGGCTGGCAACTCGTCACCATAAAAGTCAACTGCCAATCATTAATGGACCAGAGTTCCACTGCGGCGACCCATAACCAGGAAAAGCCGAAAAGGCAAACATTGTTGTTGATATCTGTGAGACATATTTAAGCTCTTAGAGTACTTGCATATCTATTTGGTGACATTGTGCAGGCCACTCCTAATAGTCTTGCTCTTGGTCAAACTACCATTTGGATTAATAGTAACATTACACAATAGGATTGGGCACCCTTTGTTAATGGCCTTAAAGTAGCTGATAAGGAGTGAATGGTAGCAGGAGAACCTACTTTATAGTCTGGGCAAAAGGGGGCATAGCTAGTAAATCTGTGCCAGCCTTTCCTAGGTGTGTGTGTGTGTGTGTGTGTGTGTGTGTGTGTGTGTGTGTGTGTGTGTGTGTGTGTGTGTGTGTGTGTGTGGATAAATCAAACCTCTAAGTGTGTGTGTGTCAGCATCTTGGGCAGGGACATGAAGCACTGGTTAGACAGAGAAGGTGCTGGAGGTCTTGGCTTGGTCACTCAGCTGAGATCTCAACTCTATAGCTATGCCAGCTGGGAGTCTTATTGGGGATCTGGAGAAAGAGGGATAAACCAGCTCCAGACTAACTGTGGTCTCTGTGTGGTCTTAAGGGAAATTGCACTTTACTGTGTGTGTACTGGTCATCCTCTCAGTGTGTATATCCCCCACTGTGGCCAGTGGTATGGATTGAGGCTCCTTAATTGTTGGGACAGTGGTGGGATGTCACAGAGGTAATGGGAACAGCACCACATTTAACAGTATAACATGGGGTAATACTTTTAGTAATCTATATCTACAGTAACTGCTGTGTTAACAAGAATGCAACTGTCAACTTCCTCATGTGGAATGTGTGTGCTGGCAACCCATGCAGTTAGCGCAAATTCCATATGTGCCACATTCCCCAGCTGCACCAGATGTGTGCTATGGGAGATATCTCCAAGGTTTACTTAGGTGAAGATGCATGCTATGCACTAGAGTCACAGATGAGGAAACCCATCAGAGATGCATGCACACACACAAACACACACACACACACACACACACACACACACACACACACACACACACACACACACACACACACACACACACACACACAGAGGAACACCGTAATGAGAGAGATAGTCCAACCAGTAATGCCATAGAGCATGTTTTTCAGCTGCTGCACTCACAGTGCCATTGCCTACATACCTCTGAACAAAGACACCATCACAATCTACTGACATGTCCCTCATTGTTCATAGTATCCACTAACCCAACTTAATATAGTGGAAACAGCTACAGCAATATCATCAAGGGGTCAGGGTACACAATCCTACTGAAAATGCCAAGGTCACCACAGCCACAAGCCAATTATGAGTCAGGGTAGGAACCAGCAGCAGGCGTGGTTGTAAGCAGACATAGGTGTGGTCAGTAAGTCCTTGCATTGGCTATAAGACAAGCCATAGCACACTGACTCAACACCTAGGAGGCTAAAACCATCCTCTGACATCACTATACATCTGTACTAGGGGATGCATTAGAGATGACAATTCTCAACCATAACTAAATCATACAACAGGCAGTATGCCAGATATGTAGGGTAACCAGACCAACACAGTCTTGTTAGTGCCATAGCAGACACATATCTTTGCTAACCCCACCCCCAAAAGAACAGTCAATGATTGTTTGTGATATCCAACCTGTCTTTCCTTAGTTGGCAGTTATATATTATATTAGTCCCAGGTAATATCCTCTGACATTGTGCAATGATTATTTAAAGAAAAAATGGGGGACGATAGGAAAGTGGTGAAATGGGGAGTAATCGGGGGGGGTGAAAAGGAAGGCAGGAATTTGCAAGAATGGTGTAGGTAAGAACCATAGCTATTCATTTCTTCAACAGTAACAACTTGGCACATGTATAGGTTATTAGCTGAATATTGGCTGTCACCTCCAGAGAGGGGTGGCAACAACATAATTGAGTTGTGAAGCCAATTAAACCAAATTAAATATATCAAGTAGACGTGTGTGAAATGAACGGCTATGTATGGGAAGAATATTTTTTTTGGGATAGGTGCCCATTTTTATTTTTTAAGGACAGAGTGGAATGTTGGGGAAGGGACATAGGCAAGTCTGGGGCAGGCAAGTTGGGAAGGTGAGGAAGCATTTGCAGACAGACAAGACATACAAAACTAGAGACAGGGTCAGTGAAGGACACAAGAGGGGACAGTGTGGGAGTAGAGGGGTTCAAGGTCCAATGGATGTCAGCACGGTTATAGTGTGACTCAAGTCCTCACTCAGTTGGAGACTAGCACTGTCTCATCCCTGAACCATCGGCTGCAGTGGCTGATGTCTGCACCTGTGGTCAGTCTTCCATACCAGGATGATAATAAATAATATGATTGTATAAACAATATAATAATAATAACAATAAAATAATAATAAAAAAGAAATCCATTAATAAATAAAAGAAGAGAAGGAGTAGGGTGAGGAAAAAAAGAGGAAGATTAGTAACTTCACAGATAATATACAAAGCTTTCTATAATTAATATATTCTATTCTGTTACATTCTACTCTTAATACCAATTGCTAAGAATTGTCATTATTACTTGGAATACAGGTACAGTGATTGCACTTGGCAGTAGGCCATTCAAGCCACAGTTCTACAAGTCTGTACTTCAAATGATATAATGATGATTACTTAACAGCACTGTAGTTTTTATTGATGACAAGAGAAAGCAGTATTATAATCAACTGAGCTTTAAATCTGGGGAGTGTGATATTAGAACCCACAAGCAGTGACTACTATAATACTGTTATTTTCCTTTGGAATACAACATAATGCAAGCACTCTTTCCTTTTACACTCTATAGAGTCATATTCACTGTTATCTGAGAATGTGCAACTGTTGCTTTGTGTTACAGACCATACCTCTCCACCTTTTAGAGCAGGATATCTTGATATATCATAAATTAATGGGTGTACAATGACCCATAACTAGGAACATATTTCAAATATTGCTGTTGCATACATGGATAGCTGCACAGGATTTGTTTTAACATACATTTTGACACTCATTATTTATTGACTTCAACATAAACTACTTCCCAGGCAACCATGAATCCTACAATGAACAGACCAAAACAACAATTCTTAAATGTGGTTATTCAGCAGAAATAAGTATATTTGAAAGCTATGGTACAGAGTAATGCATGCATACTTGCTTTGACAGTTCAGACATGCATTATCAAGTTCATACGACTGGTAATTGCAACATGTACAAACATGGTAAACACACCAAAGGAGGCAGGAGAGCAGGAATAGGCCCACCAAAATTTATTTAACCATTAGTGCTTTAGTCAAGTCAAATACAAAACTTCATCAGATAAAATTCAAACAAGAAATGAACCCGTATAAAAACAATTACATCACATGACCACAAACCCGATTAAAAAAATTAAAAACAGATCAGCATTCACATATAAAAACATGGAAACCTCCCCAAGTAGGTTCATAGGTTCATAGGTAGGTACTAGGCTATCTGCCCAAAGGCATTTATAAGCCTAGTCAGAATGTGTTGGCTTTCTCTGCCCCCTTAGATTAGTTCCCTGTGCATCTGTCCAGCAGAGCCACTGAAGTGATCCCCGGGGTAAACATTCTGTTTCACATTCACTCGTCAAGGTTTCTCTTGAAGAGTGTTAGCGAGGAGCTCTGCCTAATGTAGATTGGAATCTTGTTCCTAAGCAGGGGAAGTCTCTGTGACAGGAATCTATCCCTCCAGCATATCCTATTTATTGTTGTGGTGAGGTTTAGATCTCTAGAGCGTGTGGCTCGAGGAGATAAGCTTTTCTTTAGGTGGAGCATGTCCATCAATTCTGGGTTGGACATGGCCTTGTATGTCAGGCAGAGATCACCTCTGAGTAGGCGGTATGCAACCGAGTATAGCTGGAGTTTCTTCAGTCGAGCTGCATAAGGCATCTATTTGAGGCCAGTGATCCGCTTGGTGAGGTACTTCTGTGGTCTTTCCAGCTGTTGCAGGTGTCTTGTAAGATACATCCCAAATGGGGCATTGTACTCTATGATGGGTCTGATGAGCGATGAGTAGAGGGGCACAATGACCTCTTTTGATCTGGATGTGAACCCATTTGTGATAAGGTGTGTCACGTAGAAGGATTTTCTAACCACTTTGACAATGTGATTATCAAAGGAGAGTTTACTATCTACTTGCGTCCCCAGATCCCTTATTATGTCTTCCGTATTTAGGGGACTACCACCTATGTGGTTGTTTGTGGGTACTTTGTTTTTTCCAAAGGGGATGACTATGCACTTTTTGGCATTTAGCTTGAGGCCATGATTTTGACACCAGGTGTCCATCTCAGTGAGACCCTTTTGAAGGAAGTCTGTGTCAGCTGGAGAGTCAATTATAGCCCCTAGTTTCTGTGCTTGCCTGTACCTCTGAGAAGTATATGCCGAACAGGAGGGGTCCTAGGACTGAGCTCTGAGGAACTCCACTTGTAACCGGTTTAGAGTCAGACCTAGCTCCCGCAACTCTTACCATGTGTGTTCTGTCTGTGAGCCAGTTGGCAACCCATCTTGTGATAGGGGTTTATGTTCAGGTTGGTGAGCTTGTCTATAATACCAGAATGGGGAATGGTGTCAAAGGCCTTTGCGAGGTCTAGGTAGGCTGTGTGTACCACCTTTCCCTTGTCTATAGCCTTGGTAACTGTCTCAAAGAAGTCCACCAGGTTTAGGAGGCATGATCTGCCCCTAACAAAGCTGAACTGGGTAGGGTCCAGTGTTTGGAGATTCCCAATGAAGATGTACTCCTTAGCCTTGCAGACCAAGCTTGTCAGGCTTATAGGGCGATAGTTCCTGGGGTCTGTTGTGGCTCTACCTTTGTGGAGCAGAATAACTGTTGCTGTGCGCCACTCTATGAGTATGTAACCTGCAGAGAGGCTGAGTTTGAACAGTGTGTTTAGGTGAGGGGTTAGTGTGTCTTTGAGCTCATGTAGGGCGCAGCCTGGGACACCATCCGGTCCCATTGATGCTATGTTTTTGGCTTTGGAGAGGGTTGTTTTAACCTGAGTGCCTGTGATTTCAGGAGCTCTACATTCTTCTGGTATGGCTATGGGCCCTTTTGGGGGTGAGAGGGGAGTGAAGTTTGTGCTGAAACTGTCTGCCTGGATGTTGACAATATCGGTCAGTTCAGTGTATTTTGTACCATTCTGCACTAACTTCGAGCAGATCTGAGCATTGCCACTTAGATTCTTGACATAGCTAAAGAATGCCTCGTGGTTATCTTTGGAGTCCTTAGCAATTTTTTTTTTCGAAACATGCCTTGGATGATTTTATGAGGGATCATAGATTCTTGCTGATACTGATCATGGATGTCTTCCCTTCTTAGGATTTTACTCTTTTCTGTACTATTTTCCTCCTTCTATTGTATAGCTTGTTTATGGCAGGAGTCCACCAGACTGGTTTCCTTTTCTTAGAGGAGTGAGTCTTGGTTTTGCTTGGGATAGCATGATCCATGCATTCTTGTAGGTGCCCGTAGAATGCATTAGTAAATGATTTTGCAGTTTGGACAATGTTCTCCTTTAGCATGGGGGCTTTGAAACCTTCTACCTCGGTCTTAAGTAACATGATGTTTGCTTTTGAAAAGTTTTTCATGGTGGTTTCCTTGTCTGGGGGTGGAGGTGGAATGCGGATATCCAAAGTGATTTGTTTATGGTCAGATCTAACCAGTGAGGGGTTGACCTCCAGTGTAGAGCACCGGTCGCCCATGCTGGTGATGACCAGGTCCAATATATTGTCACCTCTGGTGGGAGTGTTGACCAGTTGGTCCAGGGCATTTGAGTTTATAAATTCTAGGAAATGTTGGGCAAGGGAGTTAGTACTTCAGTAGTTCTCCCAATTAATGTTTGGGTAATTGAAATCACCCAATATTAGGGTGTTTGGTAGGACCTTTATATTTTCCAGTGTTTCCAGAAATGCAGAATGGGGGTCCTGGGGCATGGTGGGTGATCTGTAGCAAGCTACAATTTGAACTGCAGTTTTGCCTGATGTTAGTTGCACGTGGATGATCTCTGAAGCATCGTGCTGTGCCACTAACCTGGAGGTGTGGGTATCCTTGATGAATATGGATACACCCCCTCCTTTTGTATTTCGGTCCGGGTTCTGTGGCCGAAATGTATGGTATGAGTTGTAGCCTGGTAGTGCCAGGGTGCTCTCTGGAGCCTTAAACCAGGTTTCTGTTACTGCACATATATCGATTTTCTCCATACTGAGGAATGCCTCGAGTGCATGCATTTTGAGGTTTAGACTTCTGGCATTGAGTAATATTACCCTCAGTTTTTTGTTACTTGTGCTATTTATGGCGGTGGGTTTGTCTTTTGAGCCTTGCCTAAAAAAGGCATTATGGGGGTGGCAAGAGCCTTTGCCAGTATTTAAAAGCCTAAGGGTGACAGGTGCAAGCCGTCTCTAGCGAAGCAGTGTGGCTTGTCAAGCATGTCATCCCAGGTGGACAGACACTGGATCCCCTTTGAATGACATCAGAAACTTAGCCAATTGTTGAAATTGATAATTTTTTCTTTATACTGTGGTATCATTCTTGGTGAGGGCAGGATGCTACTCAGGGTCAGGGTCATACCGGCCTGGGCTACAAGATCAGAGAGCTCTTCCATGTCTCTTTTCATGTAGTCCAGGGAGGTACAGCTCAGGTCATTCACACCAACATGGACAATGACAGAGTCGTATCTGTACTTGTTCTGGAGTGACCTGAGTGCTTGTGTTATGTGGCGGATCCTGGCACCCGACAGGCAGCTAACAGTAACCTTCTCCTTATTCAGCCTAGTGAGTGGGACATCAGTGTGCCTGACTATAGAGTCACCTATTACTAGTATGTTGGGTATGTTATTTTGCCTTAAGGGATGTGATTGCATGGCACACTGGTTTTGTGAAGTATGTGTTTCATGATTTGTGTTGGGGGGGTGGAGGTTGCTTGGATGTGTGCTTTAGGGGTCTCTGTTGCTTTTGCAGATTTTTATTTAGAGCCTCCGAGTATGTTTTTGTGTATTTATGTGTGTTTTTTGCTGGTGCTGGTTTAATGGGTCTATGTGAGACTGGTGGTGTGATGCAAGTATTGCCCTTCTCCTCTTGACTGTCTGATCCAGCCTTGGATTGAGAGAACTTAGCCTCCAATTTGGCTGTATAATTGCATCTCTCGCATGTATTAGTGTTTAGTGGTAGGAGGAGAGGGTTGTCTGTGTACATGAGGCAGTTGTAACATGGCCTCAAAATGCCCAGATTCAGCAGTTAGACTGGAGAGTATGCCTGAAACTGCCCTTTGGACATGCCTGGATAGGTACAGTGAACTGTTTTACTGAATGGCTGGTAAGGTTGAATAGAGAGCCTTGTCCTTCTGTACAGTATAGGAGGGTCTAGTGCTAGGGTTTATAAGTGCTTGCTATGAGTTTTGAGCAAGTGCTGGGCTGAGAAATGAATGGCTTGAGTGGTTAAGTTGAAAGTTTGTCTACTTCCAAGGGAAAAATTGAAGAGGAGACTTTGTGGAGCCGAGAATATTTATACCCTAGCTAGCCGGCGCTGCCTGTTAAAACACATGCATATAAAAAGGTATATAAAATATGCATATGTATACATAAAAATAATAATAAAAAAAAAAAAAAATATATATATATATATATATATATATATATATATATATATATATATATATATATATATACAAATACCATAATGTATATATTACCTACACTGCACTTTCATTTTTAATACACATCCTATTGACGTTATTTCATTTAAGCCTGGAAACCCTACTGCACCCAGGCATAAAATCCAGTATAGTTCACGGTTCTCCAGAATTAACTGCCATGACCCACCTCTCACATTCTTCTTCACTTGTTCAATTATAACAAATTTAAAATGGTGGTCAGGGAATTCAAATATATGCATATAAGGAGCATTAGTGGTCTTTTTTCCCCGAATATCATAATTATGTTCATAAATGCAGTTTTTCAACATCCGTTCGGTCTTACCTATATAAAAGGTGGGACACACCTGACATAAAGCTCCATAAAGTACACTGGGACTGTTACAATTGTAGCGACCATTCATCCTCAAAACAAACCCATTTATTTCAAATAATTTTCCAACATTAATTGAACAAGTGAAAAAGAATGTGAGAGGTGGGCCATGGCAGTTAATTCTGGAGAACTGTGAACTATACTGGATTTTACGGCTGGGTGCAGTAGGGTGTATTAAAAATGAAAGTGCAGTGTAGGTAATATATACATTATGGTATTTCTTCATATATATATATATATATATATATATATATATATATATATATATATATATATATTTTTTCTTTCTTATTTTCATCTATACATATACATAATTTTATATACCTTTTTATATGCATTTGTTTTAAAATGTTAATATTTATATATATATATATATATATATATATATATATATATATATATATATATATATATACACACCTTTCTTTGGGGAGGTTTCCGTGTTCTTTAAATGTGAATGCTTATCTGTTTTTAATTGGTTAATTGGGTTTGTGGTCATGTGATGTAATTGTTTTTATATGGGTTCATTTCTTGTTTGAATTTTATCTGATGAGGTTTTGTATTTGACTTGACGAACGTGCTAATGGTTAAATAAATTTTGGTGGGCCTATTCCTGCTCTCCTGCCTCCTTTGGTGTATTTACTAAGTTCATACAACTGCATGATACATCTAATAATCCATCTGTCACTGTTAAGGCTGCAATCTCAGTACTTTATATAATTATGCTTACTTACCACATGCTTCTCACATCCTGGCCAATCGCCTTGCATGGAACCTCACAGTTGAGGTACTCCGAAAAGGAAAAAGAAAAATCATTATGAATACCAGTTTCTACCATATTCAGCTTGAATATTTACAAGCACTAAATGTAAATCATACATAGACATCTCTGGAGTGTTCCCGGCCTGTCACTCCCTGATCCAGAAATCAAGGGAATCCATTTTCCTCCAATGGAGGTCATTATAACGGTGACAACATTGTTACCCAGTGTGGGGGATACCAGTCGCACTGGTGTGGAGGATACCAGTCGCACTGGTAAGAGCCCTTGCCAAACTATCCCAGGCTTCTGATTTATATTGTGTGCATGTATAGTTCTCCTGCATTAGCTGGGGTCCATGATCCTTAACTAGGAACCCAATAAAGACCTTGGACGTCTGGACACCCCAGCACTGCGCTGAACGTACACCCTCTCCAACACCTGACATGGCTGCACAAGGTCAAGCTCAATATTTAAAGTGTAATTCCCCCAATTCACCTTTAAATAGCATGTTTTCCTGCCAAATGTGCTTACTGAGAGTGTGCATTCTGTGCATTTTGATACATTCATAAGAGCTGTGTGCTGCTTACCATAGCGTAAACATGGTAAAACACATGCATTGGTTTGCATGATGCTAAACGGTGCACAACATTTTCAAATGTATCTGAAAATAAATTACAATCAATGTTATTCCATGGTTATTTCATTACAGTACCACTTTATTTGTATAAACTGCAGTGTCACAACAGTATAAATGATACTTACATATCATGGACTAAAACCCAGGGCCATCAGCACTCCAGTCCAGCACTCTACACATGTCACCACAGGAGTTGTTACCTGAAGTCAAGTATTTTAGTATTCATTATTTAGTTGATGGCATGCGCATAGTGAAGCCCTGCTTATTGGATTTGCAAGATGCTTAGCAGCGCTGAGCAATAGCAATTGAAAGCATATGGTTTCTATTTTAGGATGTCTGGGTCATGTCTGATACATGGGTGGTCCTGTTGTGCAAATGAGGTTAGAATAGCCAAATGCCACTGTGCATTGCGCAAACATGGCATTAATAAAAAAAAAAAACATTAGGAGGAAAGTCAAACTATATAGATATAACTAGTTCTGGCAGTTTTTTCAGGGTTTTGGCTGATATTTTTGTGTTGTTCCTCATATAATTTGTGTTTTGTAATAATCATTCTGAATGGACAGCACTAAATAATGACCAATGTTTTCATTTAGGACTTCATAATCTACAGAAGAGGCAAGGTAATGCATACTCATTTATTTTGTCAAGTTTTTAAGTTTATAAGGCATGATGTCACTTTTTCCCAACCATTGACCCCTTTATTTAGTGGCTTTGTACAAATTTCTTGCTGTAAGAGGTTGGAAGGTATGGGGCGGACCATCTGTGCTTTTCTGTACACAGATTCAATATCTGTGTTGTTTTATGAGGTTTTGTAGCCAGCACTACTGGGACGCCCTGTGAAACCTCACTTAGAGGCACTGTGCATCATTAATATGCATTTTTAAAGTGGAACCTGTGTGTTGAGATACAGGCTTAAAAGACTATCTGCAAATATATAGAGCTGAGTATATTTTTCTGTATTATTCTGTATTATAGAGCTAAATTGTTGCTTAGATATCTGTTGTCTTACTGTTCTGCAAATATACAGAGATCAGTATATATTTTTTTGGTTTTATAATTTGCAATCTGATTCCTCACATCTCTGTTGAAACTGTCTTGCCCACCCCACCCCCCTCAATTTGGTTTCTATTGCTTGTGTGTTGTTAACTCAAGGTTCCCTTAATTTGAACTGTTAATAGCAGCAGTCTGCATTTAAAGTGGAACCTGTGTGTTGAGAGACAGCCTTACAAGACTATCTGCAAATATATAGAGCTGAGTATATTTTTCTGTATTATTCTGTGTTATAGAGCTAAATTGTTGCTTAGATATCTGTTGTCTTACTGTTCTGCAAATATACAGAGATCAGTATATATTTTTGGTTTTATAATGTGCACTCTGATTCCTCACATCTCTGTTGAAACTTTTCCCCACCCTCCCCCATCCCTGTTCTTGGTTGTAGTTTAAATTTGGTGGCTTTTGCAGTGCCCGCCCCACTGTAGATTTGATCTAGGACACTCCCCCAATCCCATCTCTTTACCGCATTCTACCTAATAAACCCTTTTAATTACATTTTTTCAAACTGTGTGTGGACTAATATTGCTACATACTCAAGTGTGCCAGCTTGCACTGCATGTGAATTGTTTTTACTACTGTTTTTGCTACTTTTCTGAAAAAAAAAATTGTAAGCCTGTTTCCTACCTTTCCTGTAATTAGTGTCCCAGATACACATTTGCTGTATCCAGGACTATTTGTAAGCTTCTGAGCCCCCAAGCCTTTCTGTGTTGGAAGGAAGCCTTCTAGCTTACCAGTGGAAGTGGTAAGCACTAGGTAACCTGTCTACCACATAAGGAGTGGTTCTGGCCCAGAATTTGTAGTTACTGGGTCTTCCATCTCTCTCAACTTTCTGATTTGAAGGCCTGCATTTGCACTTGTTTCTGTCCTGTAACTTCTCTGGGCCCATCTCATTTGCTCACTCAAAAAATATATATATATATATATATTTATCTGCTTTTACTGTATTTGTGTTTCTTCATACTTTATTTTGCTTTTGCGTCATCTTAAAAGTATTCAGTTTGATTTATTACTGCTTGGTGTAACTCATTCTAAGCCTTTTAGTTTAAGTACTTGGGCTTCAGACCATCTGTTTTACATTAGGAAGGTTTGTGGTCTGCACTGTAGTGTCAGGACAGGTAGCTTACATCCTTCTAAGTTGGGAACTGCTGATTGAGGGCTCAGGGTCTGTTATTCTAAAAGTGTATTCATTCTGTTTTAAGCACTTGGGCTTCAGGCCAGTTATTTTACATTAAAAGGGTTTGTGGTCTGCACTCTTGTGGGAGGAGAGGCTGGACTCTGCCCTTCTAGCTTGGAATTTCTGGTTAAAGGCTTATAGTGCCTGCATATTTAAACTGCTTCTTACTGAAATTGGTATACCTTGTTTGCTGTAGCATAGACTAGATCCAGGCCTGCTGAATCTAGCTTTGTTTGTATAATTTGAGCACTAATCCAGGCATTCTTTAAAGTATTCAATTGTATTTATTGCTGCTTGGTAGTAACTTGATTTGTAGCTATCATTCTAAGTCTTTTGGATTAAGCACTTGTGCTTCAGACCAGTTGTTTTACATTAGGAAGGTTTGTGGCCTGCACTGTGGTGGCAGGACAGGTAGCTTACATCCTTCTAAGTTGGGAACTGCTGATTGAGGGCACAGTGTATGTTATTCTAAAAGTGTATTAATTCTGGTTTAAGCACTTGGGCTTCAGGCCAGTTGTTTTACATTAAGAAGGTTTGTGGTCTGCACTGTAGTGGCAGAACAGGTAGCTTACATCCTTCTAAGTTTGGAACTGCTGATTGAGGGCTCAGTGTCTGTTATTCTAAAAGTGTATTAATTCTGGTTTAAGCACTTGGGCTTCAGGCCAGTTATTTTACTTTAAAAGGGTTCGTGGTCTGCACTCTTGTGGGAGGAGAGGCTGGACTCTGCCCTTCTGAGCTGGGAATTTCTGGTTAAAGGCTTATAGTGCCTGCATATTTGAACTGCTTCTTACTGAAATTGGTACACCTTGTATGCTGTAGCATAGACTAGATCCAGGCCTGCTGAATCTAGCTTTGTTTGTATAACTTGAGCACTAATCCAGGCATTCTTTAAAGTATTCAATTGTAATTGTTACTGCTTGGTAGTAACTTGATTAAAGTGTAGCTATCATTCTAAGTCTTTTGGATTAAGCACTTGGGCTTCAGACCAGTTGTTTTACATTAGGAGGGTTTGTGGCCTGCACTGTGGTGGCAGGACAGGGAGCTTACATCCTTCTAAGTTGTGAACTGCTGATTGAGGGCTCAGTGTCTGTTAATCTAAAAGTGTATTAGTTCTGGTTTAAGCACTTGGGCTTCAGGCCAGTTATTTTACATTAAGAAGGTTCATGATCTGAACTCTTGTGAGAGGAGAGGTTGGACTCTGCCCTTCTGAGCTGGGAATTTCTGGTTAAAGGCTTATAGTGCCTGCATATTTGAACTGTTTCTTACTGAAATGGGTACACCTTGTTTGCTGTAGCATAGACTAGATCCAGGCCTGCTGAATCTAGTTTTGTTTGTATGCTTGTTGTTTGTTTGCTTGTTATTTCCCTGAAACACTAATTCCACCTAAAATGTGGCTTTTCAGCGCTTCTGTGTATCCCTAGTGATATCTCCATTGCTTATTGTACTTATTTCCTTGTTTCACTTGAAAGAAAGTTACTGTTTGTCATTTTTGCATTTAAGTTATCTGTAACACATTGCATTTAAGTTACTTGGCACTTGCTCACTAAAGCAATTATATAAGTCAGCACTAAAATATTAAAAGCACTACACCCTCACAAACTCCCCTTGAGTACCTTGTTCCCCATCGGTCCTTTTATTTCAATTATAAAGGAATTCCCAATACTATTCGAGCATGTCCAAAGGTCAGTTGTCAATCTCCTTTCTGGTTCAGCTGGTGAATCTGGGAATCTTGAGGCAATGTTACAACTGCCTCATGTACACAGACAACCCTCTCCTCCTCCCAACAAATTCCAACACATGTGAGAGATGCAACCATATAGCCATACTGGAGGCTAACCTCTGTCAACTCAGTATTGGCGAAACCAGTCAGGAGGAGAAGGAAACCACACTCACTACAATTCCAGTCTCACATAGACCTACCACGACAGCAAACCAAACACATAAACACACTAAAACATACTCGAAGGCTCTAAATAAAAATCAGCCTAAGCAACAGAGACCTCCAAAGCAGACACCCAAGCAACCGCTACCCCAAAATAAAACACGTGCAACACATAGCTCACAAAGCCAGTGTGCCGAACAGTCACAGCCCTTAAGGCTAAGCAACACACCTGATACACTTGTAACAGGTGACTCTATTGTCAGGCACACTGATGTCCCGCTCACCAGGCTGAACAAGGAGAAGGTCATGGTGAGCTGCCTGTCGGGTGCTAGGATCCACCACATAACACAAGCACTCAGGTCACTCCAAGGCAAGTACAAATATGACTCAGTCATTGTCCATGCTGGTGTGAATGACCTGAGCCTGGACTACATGAAAAGAGACATAGAGGAGCTCTCTGAGCATATAGCCCAGGCCGGTATGACCCTGACCTTGAGTAGCATCTTACCCTCACCAAGAATGATGCCACAATATGAAGACAAGATGATCAATTTCAACAATTTGCTTAAGTATTGGTGTCATTCAAAGGAGATCCAATGCCTGTCAGCCTGGGATGACATGCGCTAGGGATGGCTTGCACCTGTCACCCCTGGGCTTTCAGATATTGGCAAAGGCTCTTGCTACTCCCATAGTGCCTTTTTTAGGCAAGGCTCAAAAGACAAACCCACCTCCATAGGTATCACAAGGGATAAGAAACTAAGTGTAATGCTACTCAACGCCAGAAGTCTAAACCTCAAGATGCACCCTCAACTCTCCTTAGCATGGAGAACATTGATATCTGTGCAGTAACAGAAACCTGGTTCAAGGCTCCCGAGAGCACCCCAGCACTACCAGGTTATACCTCATACCATGCTTTTCAGCCCCAAAACTTGGACAGAACCACAAAAGGAGGGGGAGTATCAATATTTGTCAAAGATATCCACACCTCCAGGTTGTTGGCACAGCACGAAGCATCAGAGACTATCCATGTGCAACTAACAGTGGGTAAAACTGCCTTCCAGTTTATAGCCTTCTACAGACCACCCTTCCAAACCCAGGAACCCCACTCAGCTTTCCTGAGAACACTGGAAAATATGAAGGTCTCTCCAAACACTATTATATTGGGCGACTTCAACTACCCAAACATAGACTGGAGAGCATTACTCTAGCTCTAACACCCTAGCCCAAAGGTTCCTAGACTTTATAAACTCAAATGCTATGGAACAACTTGTTACCACTCCCACAAGAGGGGAAAACATACTGGACCTGATCATCACCAACATGGGGACTCTATGCTCCAGGCCAGAAGTGTATCCCTCACTGGTAAGATCAGACCATAAACTAATCTAACTGGATATTCACATCCCGACTCCACCCCCTGCCCTGAAAACCACAGTGAAAAACTTCTCTAAAGCAAATTTCACACTCCTCAAAACCAAGGTGGAATCCTTCAAAGCCCCGGGCCTGTGGAAAATACGGCCCAGACCGCAGAATACTTTATAAATGCATTCTATGAACACCTTCAGGAATGCATGGATCATGCAATCCCAAATAAAACCAAGACCCAATCCTCCAAAGGCAGACGTCCTGTCTGGTGGACCCCAGCCATAAATAAACTATACAATAGAAGGAGGAAGCTACTACATGATAGAGCAAAATCCCAAAAAGGGAAGGCATCTCTGATCAGTATTAGCAAAAAACTACGGGCACTCATAAAATCGTCTAAGGCCAGCTCCGAGAGAAAAATTGCACAGGACACTAAGGATAATCACAAGGCTTTCTTTAGTTATGTTAGGAACCTGGGTGGGAATTCCAGATATGCTCAGAATTAGTCCAAAATGACAAAAAATACACCAAACCCACAGACATTGCCAACATCCTAGCTGACAGGTTCAGCCACCAAAAGGGCAAATATCTATCCCAGCAGAGTGCTGGCCCCTTGACATCTCAGATGCTCAGGTAAGAGCTGCCCTCTCCAAAGCAAAAAACACAGCATCAGTGGGACCAGATGGTGTCCCGGGCTGCGTCCTACATGAACTCCAAGAAGAGCTAAACCCAAACATAAAACTACTGTTCAATCTCAGCCTTACTACAGGATATGTACCCAAAGAGTGGCGTACAGCAACAGTGGTCCCTCTCCACAAAGGTGGTGCCTCAACGGATCCTGGAAACTATCGCCCCATAAGCCTGACTAGCTTGGTCTGCAAAGCTATGGAAAGGATCATCATGGACCTCATAAATAAAGATATTGGGGACCTACAGACACTGGATCCTACCCAGTTCGGCTTTGTTAAGGGCAGATCCTGCCTCTTAAACCTGGTTGATTTCTTTGAAACAGTCACCAAGGCCATTGACGAGGGGAAGGTGGTCCACACAGCCTACCTGGACCTCAAAAGCCTTTGATACAATACCCCACTCGGGCATTATAGATAAGCTCACCAGCTTAAATATAAACCCCTATGTCACTAGATGGGTTGCAAACTGGCTCAAGGACAGAACCCACATGGTTAGAATTGCTGGAGCCATGTCAGACTCCAAACCAGTTACAAGTGGCGTTCCACAAGGCTCAGTCCTGGGACCTCTCTTGTTCGATATATATTTCTCAGAGGTACAGGCCAACATGGAAGGACTGTGGCTGACCAAGTTCACTGATGACTGCAAACTGGGTGCCATAATCGACTCTCCAGCCGACACAAGCATCCTCCAAAAGGGCCTCATAGAAACAGACAACTGGTGCCAGAGCCATGGCCTCAAGCTAAACGCCAAAAGTGTATAGTCATCCCTTTGGCAAAACAAAGTGCCCACAAATTACCACATAGGTGGTAATCCATTAAGTACAGAAGAAGTAATTAGGGACCTGGGGACCCAAGTTGATAGCAATCTCTCATTTGACAACCATGTGGCCAAAGTGGTTAGAAAAACATTTTATATAGCCCACCTAATCATGAAGGGATACACATCTAGATCAGGGAGGTCATCGTGCCTCTTTACTCATCCCTCATCAGGCCCATAATTGAGTACAATGACCTTTTGGGATGTACCTTACCAGACACCTGCAGCAACTGGAAAGACCCCAAAAGTACCTCACCAAGAGGATCAAAGGGCTCAAACAGATGCCATATGCTGCCCGGTTAAAGAAACTCCAGCTCTACTCAGTGGCATACCGCCTGCTCAGAGGCGATCTGTGCCTGACGTATAAAGCCATGTCTAACCCGGAATTAATGGACATGCTGCACCTCAGAAAATCCAAATCCCATCGAGAGACTTGAACCTCAGCACTGAAATAAATAGGACATGTTGGAGGGACAGATTCATAACCCTGAGGCTCCCTTCACTCTGGAATAAAATCCCAGTCCAGGCTAGGCAGAGTCCCTCATTGACTCTCTTCAAGAGGAATCTTGATGAGTGGATGGGAGATAGTAGGTTTACCCCGGGTATCACGTCTGTGTCACTGTTAGACAGAGGCACAGTATACTAACCTCGAAAAAGGGCATAGCAAAATTAATTTAAAATGGGTGGCGAAAGCCAAACACACTCTGGCTAGGTTTATAAATGCCCTAGGGCAGATAGCCTAGTATGAACCTATGAACCTATGAGTGTTGCCTAGAGCACATTGTGGGCAGGTACATGGATACACTCTGTATAGGCTCTACAAGGAGCCAATACAGAGTTTATTAAATCCTGCCATGTATCTAGTTATGGATTTTGTGTGTAAGATATATATATATATATATATATATATATATATATATATATATATATATATATATATATATGCATATTTATATATACATGTATATATATTATATACTTATTTAAGTGGTTTTGAGTAGCAATAAGACAATTTTGTTTTTCTTTAGTTAATTTTGTATTTGAATGGTTTAGTCATGTGATTTTTATTGTTTTCTATTTATAGCTGTGTTTTGGTTGTAGTGATTATCTGAAGAAGTCCCACAATACTACTGGGATGAAAGTGCTAATTTATTAAACATTTTATGCTTTGGACTTCGCCACTGGCTTTGTTTTTTATATGATCAGTACTAAATATCTGATCACTTTCAGATCAGTTTAGTTAATCTTAGGTTCCACTGATTCTGTCTCAATGAATAGGTGGCCTCATAGTGGGAAGCTGGATTTAGCTTTGTAGGGCTACATTTGGCTCTTTGGGAAATGTTTAATCTATCATCTAGGCACAGCTTGACTGATATTTGCAGCCTAACATTTTTATTTATTCTGGGGATTTTCGGCCACTGAGGCAGTTACTAATATGTTGTGGGTTGTGTGGGTCAGGTTTCCACTTTTATGAGGCCTTGAGTCACATACTAGGAAAATGTCATACCCTGATTAATAATTTGGATAATTGTCTAATTTGCAAGGCAGTGCCCTTGGCCACATTTTATTTAACATTTGTTAAATGGGAAAGCTCGACTTGGAATGAAGGCAATTTTCAGCGGATGCCCAGGGAGAAACACTCCAGATGCATGTCTTTCTAATGTGGGAGGAAACCGGAGCACCTGAAGGAAACCCACATGAACGCAGGGAGGACATGCAGACTCCACACAGAAGGCATTCCAGCCGAGAATCGAACCGGAGAGCATCTTGCTGTGAGGCAACAATGCTACAGCTACACCACTGTGCTGTGTGACAATGACAGTGCTAGAAGAACTAAAGGGCACAGACTCTACAACATGTAATGATCTCTATCAAGAAAGGGAGAGTGTTTTATTCATATTAGTTGTTTCCTGTTTGATGATATATAACATTTCATTTTATGTTTGCACACCTGGACTCCGATATTTGCCATTGACAAAATGAGAAGTTTTATGTTAGCCAAGGCCAGAATATACCTCTTACAATCTGGTTGCAGGTTCAGTCATTAACAATAGAAACTTATTTTATGTTTAAGAAATTGAATGTGTTATTCTACCCTACCTCAAAGATTTACTACTCATCTGGCATCTTCTTTGTTCCTGTAGATGATGCAAGATTTTATAGATTTCTATGAAGAATTTACACTTTCTTCAGAATATCTTTATGCTATTCAAATATCATTATTTTTATTCATGAATTAAATGAATTAAGTGTTTATAGAAGTAAACACTTGTTCACTGGTCAGTGGTATATGTATATTTTTATCTTTGAGATCCTTCTTGACTTATTCATTGTTATTCTTGAGGAAGGGATGGTAAGTGCCAATCACCATTTGTTTCCTGCCTTCTACCTTTTGTGCTTATTGTTTTCAGGGTTTCCCAGGATTGAGCTCACCAGGAACCTGAAACATTTTCACATGGAGTGCCTCTTTTGGATCATTTTTTCTAGGTACCTCAGGTATTGTATTAGGAATATACCTTAATAAGTATTATGACTAAAGCTGGAGTGCCTATTTGACCTGCTTCTGCCTGGCTATAGCTGATCTCTCTATGCATTTGATTTTTGAAGTGAAGTTTTTCATTTAAGGGTTGGTTACTTCTATTTACTTACATTTAATTTGTTTTATTTTAGTTATCTTATATAAGGAAAGTTGTAGTCTATACTCTTGTGGCAGGAGAGGTAGCTTACATCCTTCTAAGTTGGGAATTGTTGGTTTAAGACTTATTGTTTCTGTTATCCTAAAAGTGTCTTAGTTCTGGTTTAAGCACTTGGGCTTCAGGCCATTTTTTTTTACATTAAGAAGGTTTGTTGGTCTACACTCTTGTGGGAGAAGAGGGTAGTCTCCTCCCTTCTGAACTGGGAATTGCTGGTTGAATGCTTATCGAATCTGTTATTCTGCATGTCTTTTTCTGGCTTAAGCTCAACACTAAGTGCTTTATTTAAACTGTTGTATGCACTTGTAGTGAGTTTTAATTGTATTTGCTGTATTTAAACCATATCCACTGCAATTTAAACTGTTTTTTTACTGTGCATTTACTGTTCTGATTCTTGTTTGCACTTCTAGTTGCTGTAACATAGGCTAGATTCAGACTTGCTGAATCTAGTTCTGGCTGTCAGGAAATCTTTTGTTGGAAAGGTCCCCCTGTGCCCTTGTGGGAGGAAGGTACAGTTTGGACTAATCTAATTGAAGGTTACTGTAATAGAGCTCAGCTTTAGGATTGGTTAATTGTTTCAAACCATTTCTTCTTGTCTGTTATAAAAGCCCCACATTTGTGTGGGTTTACGCTTGTTTTTAACAGAGCTTGAGTGAGTTTGGTGACTTGCCTCTGCTCCACTGATCTTCCAAAACTACTGTGTGATCAACAAACACTCTACTCAGTAACAGGTCTAAACCTAACATTATGGATAGTCAGGCTACCCTTGCTTCTCCTGCCAACCTGGTTGATATGGGTCTTCTGAGGCAGTGTAGCAACTACTTTATGTACACAGACAACTCTCTAGTATGGAGTGCAAGAGATGTATCTACACCAAGAAGCTGGACTCCCTGCTCTCTTGCACACCAAATAATACTGAAGAGGTTGTGAGCTCACACATCGCAACTCTTACACAAAGCACACATACCACAACTCATACACAAAGCTTGAACTCCACACAAAAAACATCATACACGGAGGTAGTCTCTAAAAATGTACCCAAACACCAGTAACCTCCAGGATCCTACACCTGATACAGCACCCACAACACTCAAGACACACAACAAAACCAGTGTCTCACCAACTAAGCCCTTAAGGTGCAACACACCCAATCCTAATTTTCTTGTTATTGGAGATACTATAGTGAGACACACTGACATCCCTCTCAACAGGTTGGATAATAAGAATGTCATGGTCACCTGTCTGTACAGTGCTAGTATTTGTCAGATCTTACATGCAGTCAAGTCACTCAACAACAAGCACTGTTATAAGTCAGTCATAGTTCATGTTGGTGTGAACGGCTGGAGACATACCTCACTTGACTATATGAAGAGAGACATGACTTGAGCTCTCTGAATATGTGTCCCAGGCAGGCATGTTCCTAGCCTTGAGCAGCAATTTACCCACACCTAGAATAATGCCACAATATAAACAAAACATGATTGACTTTAATAATTGGCTTACTTTCTGGTGTCATTGAAAGAGGATCCAGTGTCTGTTAGCTTGGGATGACATGTTTGATAGATCTCACTGCTTTGCCAGAGATCATTTGCACCTGGCACCTCTGAGCTTTTGGCTGCTGGCTAAGGTTCTTGCCTCACCCATAGTGCCTTTTTTAGGAAAGGTCTCAAAAACAAAACTTCCAATGTGAACATATTGAGCACAAACAAAATAAGGGTTATGCTGCAGAACGCTAGGAGTTTAAACCAAAAGCTGCACTCTCTGGCAGCATTAATTTCCTTGGATGATGTAGACATTTGTGCAGTCACAGAAACCTGGTTCAAGGCCACAGATAGTACCCCTGCCTTTCAAGGCTACAATGCCTTCCACACCTTCAGACCTCAAAATGAAAGTGTGAGAACCAAAGGTGGTGGAGTATCTATCTACATTAGAAATAAATAATCCTCCTGACTGGTTAGACAAGATAATTCTGTGGAGCTACTCCAAGATCAGATTACTGTGGGTAAGACCTTCCTTCATGTCATTGCTAGTTACAGGTCCACCTCCATGAAACAAGATGCTCATGTGTCTTATTTCACTTTCCTTGAGTCAATCAAAATACAGCCTAACACTCTTGTCATGGGGGATTCTAACTATCCTATCAAATAGCAAACCTATATGAGCCCCAACTTACTTGCAAAAAAGTTCCTTGACTTTGTTAACTCAAATACCCTGGAACACATTAAAAAAATCCTACAAGGGGCTCAAATATACTTGATCTGGTTCTCACCAACATGAGAGACCATTGTGCTACCGCAGGTGTAGGACCCTCATTAGTAATATCGGATCATAAGTCAGTCACTTTTGAAGTAGCAATAACTGCAGAACCCATCAGGGGTGAAGTCAGATTAAAAACCCTCACCAAAGTCAGGTATACCCTCCTAGGGGTTGGCATAAATGATTTCCAAGCCTCAGTCCCCACAGATGGTCTTGGCAATTATATTAAAGTGACTCTGACGCCCTGTACCAACACTTATACAAACGTCTAGATTTGGCTGTGGACTAAAGTAAGAGTCTCAAGAAAAAACAAGCCACCCTGGTGGACACCGCATAAATAAACTATACAACAAGCATAAGAAGCTGTTGTCTAAGAATACCAAAGGGAGGTCCCAGTACTGGAAAAGTACCTTCCTAAGCCTAAATAAACAAATGAGACAAATTATGAAATCCTCAAAGGGTAACTTCAAGAAAAATTTAGTAAACACAGCTAAGGATAACCATAAGGCTTTCTTCAGCTACATCCATTGCCTAAAAGGTAGGATCCAGAGGTGTGCTGAACTAGTGACAAGTGATATCACACACACTGATCATACAGAAATTGCTAACTTACTAGCAGACAGGTTTGGCAAAAATTTCTCCTCTTTAACCACTACAAACATATCACAAACCATACCTTCAACAGCTCCCCTGCGCTATATATCTAAAGAACAGGTCATCAAAGCTCTGTCTAAGGCAGAAAACACAGCCTCTATGGGTCCTGATGGCATCCCAGGCTGCACTCTAAACAAACTAAAACAGGAATTAGCAACCCCTTTTGGCACCCTATTTAACTACAGCCTGAATACAGAATTTGTCCCAGCTGAATGGAAAACTGTTATCCCCCTCCACAAGGGCAGCTTAGCAACAGATTCAGGGAGTTATAGACCCATAAGCCTGACTAGCCTTATTTGCAAGGCCATGGAACACATCATCATGGACCTCATAAATAAAGATATAGGTGACCACCAAACGCTTAATCCAACCCAGTTTGGCTTTGTAAAGGGTCGATCATGCCTGTTAAACTTAGACTTCTTCAAAAATATGACCAGGGCCATAGCTGAGGGCAAATCTGTGCACACAGCATATTTGAACTTGGTGACGGCCTTTGACACAACCCCCCATAGTTCTCTACATGTCAGTAGTATTTATTTGTTTATTTGTGACTATTAACATTTGTGTTTGAATTCTGTTCTTCTCACTTGGCCTGTCTTGTTGTTCCCATAATACATAGTATTTGCCATATCCATTAGCACAGAGGGATAAGGATAATGCCAATGCTATTATCCAATTGATCCAAGCTTGATTAACAGCTCTGGTTAATGATAGAGCTGGTATGAGGGAGGAAAGCAGTGCTTGAACACTGCCTCTTCACTTCTTCTTGGGAGAAGAGTATGGGAGCTCACAACCAGGGCACACATTCACATGACTTAATTCCCAGAAGAATTCAAAGATCCTATAAGAGCACTGATTTCAAGGGGGACAGTGCTGTATTAAGGGATTCCATAATTTGTGGAAACAAGTGGCAAGCCATTACCAATGTCTATTGCACCTCAAAACATGGGCATAGGCTGTGGGGCAAGGACCCTATAAATGAGAGGAAAAAAAAACAAAAAACAACTCCTGATGGCTACACAAATGATAGCCTTTCACAACTGGCTGTTGCCATGCTGTATAGTGAAAGAACAGATCAGTTGACTGATTTAGAGGCTGATGGTTGGCAAACAGTAGTAGCAGAAAATCTTAAAAAATATATATGTAATTTTGTTATTGAATTTTCACATTTTGTTCATGAAAGGTAATGACCAGTTGGAAAACGTATTAGCCAGTAAATATATCAAGCATAAAAATAGCAGTATATTACAGTGCCACCGTAACGCTACTCCTGCACTCATAACCTGAAGTTGCAAGAATTGATCACATGGAACTGCATGATAGTGTGAATGGAAGAGCCACCATCTGAGATGGGTCTAGAACAGTCAACGACAGGGTTAACTGGCTGCCAAACCCAAATTATCCACAGTGTCTGTTTCTGTATCATCCAGCGGTAATGTGGACACAGTTGCCATTTGACAGAATGTACTCTGTAAAAGGACACCTAGTCCAGTGTGCAAGACTGACTGTGTGCTTGTCCAAGGTGCAAATATATTGTGTCACAACTCAGATGTACAACAGCTGTAAATGATCCTACTATTGCAAAGTACAGCTAACACCTACACCAGAAAATCCTCCATCTGTACTACCTAGGGGTACTGTTATCTAACTTTGACAGGACCACTGCGTTGTAGCCTGACATTATCAGAACTTTTATAAGCCTATCGTTAGTGCAAATATGTTATACTTTAACTTTTAGTAGACGCATGGCTCTTGTATACACATACTGCTGTCGTGAGTACTTCATGGCTTTGTGGATGGCATATGTGGTACTACTGTGCAGCATGTATGAGAACTGATGGCATTCCAGGATGCAATGACCTCTGCTCAACAGGCAGATCTAGGTATCTTGCACTGGTGTCACCGATGTACTTCCAACCTGCTCATGTCCCACCTGTAGATTCTCCTGAATGCTTATCTCATGGATAGAATGCAACTTATTCATAGTCATATATCTGTGTCTCCAGATCATGTGCCTTTGGTTACAGCAGTCAGAATAATAGCAAGGATAGGGGAAAGGGGCAGTCACTTGGGGTGCAAAGTGCAGAGGGGATTGATCTTGAAAGGCAGTTCCTGCATTCTTTTCTGTCCTGGCATTTCTGAATGCTGGGACAGAAAGGCACTTCGGAGCTTTCTGTGTGTTAAGCTGCAACAAGCCAACATTAGAATGTTACAATTAAAAAAAAGTAAAAATGAAAGTCTTTTTTTTTGCTCTACAATGAAAGAGCAAAGGGTGTGTGTGTCTGTAGTAAGCCAATTTTGCAGCAGATTATATATTCTCTTTACTTCCATACTATTAATGGTGCCCCCCAGTGAAACTGGGGTTAACTTTCCAGTGTTGTGTACTGGTCTAATTGAAAATATCTTTAATAAGTGAGTCACTGATGGATCAATCAGTTGTCTTGCTGATTATATGTATAAAGTGTATTCTTATATCCTTACAACTATCTGCCACATCTAAATTCATACTTATATTCAATATTACACTTTTTATTACCAGTAATAGCAAGATGCTCCCAATGAGCTATTTGTTCAATGTCTCATTATTGTGGTCTCAGCATTGGTGTATCACCTGTAACATTCACCCGTTATTAATGGCCCGAGTTGTAGTTTGTAATCTGTTGTTAGAACTGGGGATGTTATTCCATATTGAAAAGGGATACGGAGATAGCAATGTGGTCAAACATACTGAATGCTTTGCTTACATCCAAATATACTATTCATATAAAAAAGGAAGATGTAATAATGAAACAAAACCTCATTTGCTCAGAGCAAGCCATTGCTTCTAAAGTAAACATCAGCATCAGCATTAAGCAAATATACTGATGTTATGACATGAGTAAATTCAAGCACACAATTAAAGGAAAAAAGTATCTATGAAGGTAAAAGCTGAGGACAGCCTCAGTCAAATAAGAAAGTCTGCTGATTTCCCAAGAATGTGTTTACGTGTAATTAACTGGTGTAGGTTAGTGTTGTCAAAGATACTTTTGAAGTTTCTGGTAAAGCATTTAAGTTGGAAAATTTGCATGAACTGGAAAGCAGCTTTAAGTCATACAGCATTTCCATATGCAGTATGACTGTATGGGAAATAAACAAGAAAGTGCTTAGGGTAATTGGGAAAATAAGATTGCTTCATGTATATCTAGTCAAAATTTGAAATTAAATATGATGATGACTTTAAGTAGCTTCTCCTGTACAGGCATCAACTATTCTACTCTAATAGGTTGCGCCATGTTTTATCAATGACCAATACTGTGCTACCTTGACGGGATGCATTTATATTTATCTGCTGCTTCTCACCTGAGCATATAGCCTACCCCTCACCTCAGTATTAATTTATTCATTCCTCCATCCTAGCCACTGAAACTACTCATGGAAATTAGATTCACACTCTCAATGAGTGTCTTTCAAGACAGTTTTTCTTTTCCCAATGGACTAATCCAGTTTATGTTGTCCCCAGTAATGTTAAGGGTATATTATGCAGTAGGTATTGAATGGGGGCATTAATAACAGTATCCTTTGAGAAGTCATCCACTACTGGTAACTATCATATTGGCAACACGCCCCTTACAGGTAACCCAGCAGTCAGGGACTTAGGGACACACATAGACAGTAATCTAGCCTTTGACTATCATGTGTCTTCAGTAGTGAAGAAATCATTCTATGTTGCACAACTTATAAACAAAGGTATGGCATCAAGGTCCAAGGAAGTGATTGTTCCACTGTATTTGTCATTCATCAGACCTATCATTGAGTACAATGCTCCCTTTGGTATGTACCTAACCAGGCATATCCAACAAATGGAATGTCAACAGATGTTCCTCACTAAGACAATACAAGGCATAAGTAAAATGCCCTGTGCAGACCACTTCAAGGCCCTATCCTTGGATTCTGTCTCCTACAGGCATTTGAGGGGAGAGCTATGACTGGCATACAGAGTATTGTCAGACCCCACTCTGCTGGACGTCCTGCATATCCACAAAACAAACAACAGCAGAAGTACACATTCTAAATACTTAAATCTTGCCTGTGATATAAATTGGACCTGCTGGAGAGACAGGTATTGTATCCCAAAGACTAGCCCATCTCTGGAACAGGCTCCCCATCCATGTGAAGCAGAGTTCCTCCATAACTCAGTTCAAGTGTAACTTGGACAATTGGATGGGGAATGGGAAATTCAAGCCTGGCTTGGCACCCATGTCTCTAATGGACACAGGCAACCTATAAATGGTTCATTTCCCAGGCCTCTGCTTATAAATATTTCATCTCCCATGCCCCTGCTTACACTTATCAAGCGTACCAGAACTATTCAGAGATTTGAGATGTGTGGCTGGCTTAAAAATGCCCTTGTGGTCATTAGCCTAGTAAACACCTATGAACTTATGAATGCATTAATCACTTAGACAAGTCTGTGAAGCAGCCCTGCCAAGTGGGACTCTTGCTTGGTTCTCATCTTTCCCTTGATGCATTAGCAGGTCTCTCTCCTGCTCTGGGTTGGTTGAACTGACAATGGTTGCTGAAGCAAACCTTTTTCAGCTGACTCTACCAGTACTTGGGACATTTGACAACTCTGGGTTTGCCAGGGCATAATCAGGGTTATGTCCTTTTATGTCTCAGAGCCCACTTGATTGGATTTAATTATATATCTCTTCTTATACCTGAATAATGTCTATTGTGCATAATTACCTCTTTTCATTAGCAAGATCTTTGATGCAATTAATGTATTTATTTGTCTGATAGTAAAACAGACTAGTGATTGGAGTGGACTTTAATGGGCATGTTGGTGAAGTGAACAGAGGGGATGAGGAAGTTATGGGTAGGTATGGTGTTAAGGAGAGGAATGCAGAAGGTCAGATTATTGCGGATTTTGCAAAAAGGATGGACCTGGCTATGGTGAGTGTGTATTTTAAGAAGAGGGAGGAGCATAGGGTGACATACAAGAGTGGAGGAAGATGCACAAAGGTGGATTATATCCTATGTAGGAGGGCCAGTCTGAAGAAGAATGGAGACTGTAAAGTGGTGGCAGGGGAAAGTGTAGTTAAGCAGCATAGAATGGTGGTCTGTAGGATGACGTTGGTGATCAAGAAGAGGAGGAGGAGTGTGAAAGTAGTGCCAAGGATTAAATGGTGGAAGTTAAAAAAGGGTGATTGTGAAGTGGAGTTTAGGGAAGAGTTAAGACAGGCACTGGGAGGCAGTGGAGAGTTACCGAATAGCTGAATAACTACAGCAGAACTAGTAAGGGAGACTGCTAGAAAGGTGCTTGGTGTGACATCTGGACAGAGGAAGGAGGACAAGGAGATCTGGTGGTGAAATTGAGGAAGTACAGGAGAGTATACAGAGGAAGAGGCTGGTGAAGAAGAAGTGGGATTGTCAAAGAGATGAAGGAAGTAGACATGAGTATAAGGAGATGAGGCGCATGGCAAAGAGAGAGGTGGCAAAAGCTAAGGATAAGGCATATGGAGAGTTGTATGAGAGACTGGACACTAAAGAGGGAGAAAAGGACCTGTACCGACTGGCTAGACAGAGGGACAGAGCTGGGAAAGATGTGCAGCAAGTTAGGGTGATAAAGGATAGTGAGGGAAAAGTAATCACAAGAGAGGAGAGTGTGTTGAGTAGATGGAAAGAGTATTTTGAGAGGCTGATGAATGAAGAGAATGAGAGAGAGAGAAGGTTGGATGATGTGGGGATAGTGAATCAGGAAGTGAAACAGATTAGCAAGGAGGAAGTAAGGACAGCTATGAAGAGGATGAAGAATGGAAAGGCTGTTGGCTCAGATGACATCCCAATGGAAGCATGGAGGTGCTTCGGAGAAATGGCAGTGAAATTTTTAACTAGATTGTTTAATGAAATTTTGGAAAATCAGAGGATGCCTGAGGAGTGGAGAAAAAGTGTTTTGGTACCTATCTTTAAGAATAAGGGTGATGTGCAGTGCTGCAGTAACTACAGAGGGATAAAACTGATCAGTCACAGCTTGAAGTTATGGGAGAGAGTAGTAGAAGCTAGGTTAAGAAGGGAGGTGATGATTAGTGATCAGCAGTATGGTTTCATGCCAGGAAAGAGCACTACAGATGCGATGTTTGCTCTGAGAGTGTTAATGGAGAAGTATAGAGAAGGTCAGAAGGAGTTGCATTGTGTCTTTGTAGACTTGGAGAAAGCATATGACAGGGTGCCTAGAGAAGAGCTGTGGTATTGTATGAGGATGTCGGGAGTGGCAGAGAAGTATGTAAGAGTGGTACAGGATATGTACAAGGGTAGTGTGACAGTGGTGAGGACTGCAGTGGGAGTGACAGATTGTTTTAAGGTGGAGGTGGGATTACATCAAGGATCAGCTCTGAGTCCTTTCTTATTTGCATTGGTGATGGACAGGTTGACAGATGAGATCAGACAGGAGGCCCCGTGGACTATGATGTTTGCAGATGACATTGTGATCTGTAGTGAGAGTAGGAATCAGGTTGAGGAGACTCTGGAGAGGTGGAGATATGCTCTAGAGAGCAGAGGGATGAAGGTCAGCAGGGCTAAGACAGAATATGTGTCTGTAAATGAGAGGGAGGGTAGAGGAATGGTGAGGATGCAGGGAGTAGAGTTGGTAAAGGTGGACGAGTTTAAGTACTTGGGATCAACAGTTCAGAGTAATGGTGAATGTGGAAGAGAGGTGAAGAAGAGAGTACAGGCAGGGTGGAATTTGTGGAGAAGAGTGTCAGGAATGATTTGTGACAGGCGAGTACAAGTAAGAGTGAAAGGAAAGGTCTACAAGACAGTAGTGAGACAAGCTATGCTATATGGGTTGGAGACAGTGGCATTGACAAAAAGACAGGAGTCAGAGATGGATGTAGCAGAGTTAAAGATGTTATGATTTGCACCTGGTGTGACTAGGATGGATAGGATTAGGAATCAGTATATTAGAGGGTCAGCTCATGTTGGACAGTTTGGAGACAAAGCAAGAGAGACGAGATTGCGTTGGTTTGGACATGTGCTGAGGAGGGATGATGGGTATATTGGGAAAAAGATGCTAAGGATGGAGCTGCCAGGTAAGAGGAAAAGAGGAAGGCCTAAGATAAGGTTTATGGACGTGGTGAGAGAGGACATGCAGGCAGTTGGTGTAACAGAGCAAGATGCAGAGGATAGGAAGAAATGGAAAGAGATGATCTGCTGTGGCGACCCCTAACGGGAACAGCCGAAAGATGATGATGATGAGTAAAGCAGAATTTGTTAGTCATATTTTTTTAAATGTAACTCATTTACATCTGTTGCCATATTCTGGCTTTGTGAAGGGTAGATCCTGGCTATTGAATCTGGTAAACATTTTCCAAAGGGTTACAGAGGCTTTAGACAATGAGCATGTGATACACACAGCATATCATGACCTGGCCAAGGCCTTCAACACCATTTCCCATGCTGGCATAATACAGAAGCTAAATGCATTATAAATCAACCCATATGTGATAAGATAGATAGCGAACTGAAGGACAGAACCCATACAGTGTGAGTTGCAGGTGCTTCATCAGAAAGTATGAACATGACTAATGACGTCTCCTTTTGGCATTTACTTCTCAGATCTCAAAGCAGAGAAGCAAGACCTCTACTTAACAGGGTTTGCAGACAACTGCTGACTTGGAATTGTTGTTAAGTCATTCTCTGACACCTAAACTCATGAGATTCCCCCTCATTTGACCATAATGTGACAATGGTTGTCATGAAATCCTTTTTATTTAGCACAGCCAACTACCAAAGGAATATCATCAATGTATAAAGTGGTCTCCTTTGGCATTTATCAGGACAATTATCGAGTACAAACTCCCCTTTGGGATGTATTTCACTAAATATTTCAAACATTTAGGAAGACCACAAAGGCTCCTAACCAAAAATATTGCACTTTGCACTACAGGCAATGCAGTGGTGCTGTGGTTAATATTGACTCCTCACAGCAAGAGGTTCTCTGGTTTGATTCTTGGCTGGGGTGCCTTCTGTGTGGAGTTTGCATGTTCTTCCTGCATTCATGTGGGTTTCCTCCCACATTCTAAAGACATGTGTCTGGAGTGTTTCTCCCTGGGCCTCTGCTGAAAATAGGCTTTGTCCTAGTTGGACTTTCCCAGTCAACAAATGTTAAATAAATAAATTACAGGCTTAAAACCCCTGATCTATCAGGAAAGACTGGTAGTGCTTTCCCATTATTCAGTGTCTTATAGCCTTTTGAGGGGAGATGTTTGTCTCATTTATTATAGCATTAGAGGCCAAGTTGTCCTGGACCTAGTATATCTCTGCAAGCCTCCATCAGTGCTAGCACCAGAGACCTACATACTCACTGACAGATAAATAAAACATAGCAGCATGGCAGGTTTAACTGTTCCCTGCATGTTAAGCAATGCAACTCACTATCATCCTTTAAGCATAACCTAAGTGACCGGATTGGTATCCACAAATTTACTCTAGGATTGGTATATCACACCTGGAGATAGGAGGTGCTGCCTGAAAGAGGATACTGGAAAGAAGGAAGTAGTTATGAGACTCAGTGGTCTTGGAATATCTAGGAATCTATGAAACTAAGCAACATGAACATTAAGTGACAATGACAAGTAATATAGAAAATTAAACATGAAAGTCTGGGGCACGGGAATTGTACACAAGTATTTACTTTTTGAAGAGTTACAGGATGTTGAAAAGTAAATTTTCATTCTAGTTTGTAATATCTAATAAGGAGATTGTTTTCTTTAGACCAATGTTACACACATATACATACACACACACACACACACACACACACACACACACACACACACACACACACACACACACACACACACACACACCTACAGCAGAATCAGTCAGCTGAAGGTATTTTGCTATATATATTTACATAAAAGTATAAAATAAATTAGAGGTTACATTGTCCCACGTCAGTAAGACTGAAACAATGTCATCATGCTTCCGCTATTGCCTGGGCACAGTGTATATATACAAAATTAAGAGGCAATGCTAGCCTTTAAATGACTTAAACATTACCATATATAAACTACATTATTATGCATGACGCTAACTCTGTTATACATTGGAGAAAGTGCTGATCAGGGATTAAAACACTGTGTTAATCTCTGTTAGCAATTCATACTATAGTATTATGATTATTTATTAATAGAAAAATGAGTTTGGCTTTAGCAAATGACTGAAACTGAGCAACAGCGGTAAATCAGTTTAGTGTTTTTTTTTAGATGCAGAGACCAAGGTTCAGTCATCATGTCTGGTTATGGTACATATACAGTTTGCATGTTTTTATTATGCCTAGGTGGATTTTTTCTTGGCACTCCAGTTTTATTCCACCTTCTGAAAACACACACTGGATAATTGTCTTGTCCAAACTATCTCATATTCTTTTAATGGCTTGAGTTATAGCTGAAAAGGGCCTACAAATTATTGGTGCATCATAAGAGCATACGAGACAAACTCATATTGCTTATATTCTAACATCCTAACACATAACACTATTTCTTTTATGGAGTATAAAATATGTCTTCTGCTTGTGTGTTCTTCCTCAGTACTGTACATTAATTTTAGTAGTCCTCTTAATTTTGTAATACTATAATCATCTGCTTTATCCCTTCATTTTTATGAAGTCATCACTTACCTCATTGTAAGCCTGCTTTGCTGTTTGCTCCTGCTGGGCTCTCTGCTATGACAGTATAAGGAGAATGAAAGAGGAAGAGAGATAAAGAGCAAATGGGACAACAGCTGACCTTCTGCCATATTTAACACAGGACTGCAGTAGCAATCATATGTCTAATGTAAATATACCCTTTTATTATTTTCCTCTGCTAGTTAGATTTGACACATAAAAAAGTTAAAAATCAGACTGACAAAAATGAGAGCAATAGCTGGAGAAACGGTAAGAAGAGATGTCATGAATGCCATTTTTCTGCTTCTGGATATCTAGTAAGGTTTCAGCCAAGAACTGTGGGATTCACTGCAGGTGTTCATGTTAGACACATGAATTATAATTATAGATGTTATATTGAAAGAATGCTGTTTTACAGTGGACATCGGCTGACTTAAACCTTATGGTCTTCCCATATAAAATGTCCCTGTGGAGCACAGACAGTTGATCTTGGCAGCAGGAGCTGATTAACTCACTTTAGTGCAAAGCAATGGAATGATTGAGAGGGCTGCTAATTGCAGATGAGGCCTCTTTGACTTTTTACAGCTCCTGTAGCTTCATCTTCAGATCTGAAGCAATTACCATTTGGCAGGCAGAAGAGAACTGCTACCAAAGAATTTGCAGAAACCAGAGTTTGCATCCTTTTCGTACACTCAGACATAACTTTTTAAAAAAAAAGAAAACGTTTTGCTAATTAATTCATAAGCACATTAACTTCAGAGGATGCTGATTATTGAATTATTTTTGTACAGGGCTGCAAATGATAACCGTCAAATTGAGTCATGTAGCACGTCTTTTTTTAATCATAGCATCTATGTTGGATCAGCATTGTGTCCAGGTTGCTCAGTTTCCTCATACTTTGATGTTTTTCCAAGTTATAACATCAAAGAGATTAATTTCCATGTAACTAAGTAGTATAACTGTTAAACAGAATGTGTGGGGTGTTGTCTGAACTGTTCACATTTTTTGTTTTTATACTGACCTGACAGCAACAAAATTCAGAATTAGTAATCTTAAGCATCTCAAAGACATATGAAGCAATACTACTACAAGTTCAGTGTCAGACCACTATTGTTCTGTGCAGTTTAGGTGGAACAAGTTTTTTTTTTTTTATGTATTATAACATGAAAATAGTGTTGATCACTAATATCTCCTATAAGATATGCAAAAATAAATGTCAGCTTATTATTTTTTTTTATTATGTCCTTGTGTCATGCATGGGTGTCTACTAAAAGTGCAAGGACGATAACTGCAATTCTCAGCAGTGCAGAAATTTATGTTAAATTTAGGGGAGATGCATAACAAGCCTGAAACTGGGAATTATGGTACCTCAAAGTATTTGCCTACCATGACGTGCAGTGATTTTGGAATTAGTATGCATAAGAAGCAGTCATGTGGGAGGTGCACCACCCCCACATTCGGATCCAGGAAGTGAAGTCCCTTTGTAAAAATGTTTTAAAGGTGTAACAGTGAGGTTCAAAATTAATTTTCATGTGTTGCATTACACATATATTTTCAAAGTGCTGGGATCTGCAGTATGATACCTTGCAATCCAGGTAAGGAGCTGGCGTGACAAAGGAGGTACTGCCAGCACAACTAGCTGGAATTTTCTAAATAATTATATGTCATTTGTGAATATCAACATGATTTATATAGAAGTGTGACAAAGGGAAATACTGCCAGCAGAGCTATCTGGAAGTTTGTGAATAATTATTTCATTGGTGAATATCGCAATGATTTCTGTAAGATGCTTGTGTTACAAATGTATAAGAACTGTATGTCATGTGTATATCAAACTAGGTCTGTACAGACATGTGTGTTGAAAAGATATTTTATAAAATGCTTGTGCTTAAAATGCATCCACAGTGTACCTTACTAGAAATGAACTGAAATGTACATGCACTGTTGCAACTGTTTAGATATATGTATTTTAACAATGGAAACTGGGGTAAGGGAGGTTAACCTCAGTCTAGTAAATTTTAGAAAAATAGCTGAAATTAAATTACTTTATAAGATAGGCCAGAGACACAGAGTCTGTGCTGAGAGGTTTTCTGTTTGTCTTGGAAGTGTTTCATTGTTTTATGACCTCCAGCATTTGCCAAAGATCTGTGGAAAAGCCCTTGTCTATGTATTTTTACATGTAGATGCTAAATGCTACCAGCTGCCATCAATGGTTGTTTTTGGGCCTGGGAACTAAGAGTCAGATCATAAGAAATGATGTCATTCTGCAAAGTTAGCCCAGCTGTAATATTTCAGATATTAATCTGAAAACTCTCTGAGAGAGACACAGCATTCGGTATTCTGTTTAGGACCTGAGAACAAATACAAGATCCATTCACCACATCTGCCATTCTCTACAATAAGGCTAGAGAAAAGTATAATTCTCTTAGATATAGTCAGGAATATAACAACACTTAGTTTAGATATTATTCTTTATTTGAGACTGTCCTGCAATGCTGTTTTAAATATTTCCTGTGATTTTGAACTCTAATGTCACTGTAAATATATACTGAGTATTTTCTTGTACTTTTAATATTTATTATTGAATATATTTAAACCTTTCATTGTGGCTGATCTGTCTAAAGATATTAAAGTTCTGAGAGTACTTGCATATTTATTTGGTGACACTGTGGGCCACTCCTAATAGCCTTGCTCATGGTCAAACTACAATTTGTGTTAATACTAACATTACACAATAAGATTGGACACCCTTTGTTAAGGGCTTTAAAGTAGCTGATAAGGAACTGGCTAGTGGCAGTGATAACTACCTTATAGTCTGGAAAAAAAGGGGGCATGGCTATTGTGTGTGTGTGTGTGTGTGTGTGTGTGTGTGTGTGTGTGTGTGTGTGTGTGTGTGTGTGTGTGTGTGTGTGTGTGTGTGTGTGTGTGTGTGTGTGCAAATCAAACCTCAAAAGTGTGTGTGTCGGCTACTTGGGCAGGGACACAAAGCACTGGTTGGACAGAAAGGGTGCTGGAGGTCTTTCCTTGGCCACTCAGCTGAGATATCAACTCTATAGCTGTGCCAGTAGGGAGTCATATTGGGGATCTGAAGAAATAGGGAGAAACCAGCCCCAGAGTGACTGTGGCCTCTGTGTGATCTTAAGGGAAATTACACTTGATGCAGAGAACGACATCTGTAAATACTGTGTTTGTACCTTGTCATCTTCATAGTGTACTTCCCTCACTAGTGCCAGTGGTAAGGATTGAGGCTCCTTGATTACTGGTTCAGTGTTGGGGCATCACATTTATTGAGTGGCAGTGGTGGGATCACCACATCACATATTAGGATTCAGTGGTGTGGATATTGAACTCTTGTAGCCTGTATACAGTGGTCACTAAAGAAGGTGTTTGTGCTCTCAAGCAGCAACACACTGAGCATTCAGAGTTTCAGATCAGAATAGTTTTATTTATTTTTTATCTTAGTTAGTCAGGGAAAGCAGGCAAGGATGTCAGCAAATTAGTATGGCAAGCTGACAAGGAGATAGTTGGCTGAGATGCACCAAGTCAAATGACTGGGGCATGCCAACCTGAGTAAAGGAGAAATGAATACAGCCTTACCCATACTTGCAGCACAGACCAGCAACCAGGACAACCAGACTGGTCTTGGGGATGTACAACTCTCAGAAAATGGACAGTTCAACTATGCCTCAGAGGACTAAAAAATCCATCTAGAGTTAATGAGACTTGAACAGGAGGACAAACGGTTAGAACTAGAATCAGCAGAGAGACTGCAGAGTTTGGAGGCTGAAGAAAAGGAGAAACAGATGACATTAAAATCAGCAGAGTGACTGAGACATCTAGGAGCTGAAGAAAATGACAGGCAGAGGCAACAGGAAAAGGAGATGCTGACTCTTAGGTTCATAGGTTCATAGGTTCATACTAGGCTATCTGCCCTAGGGCATTTATAAGCCTAGCCAGAGTGTGTGTGGCTTTCACCACCCCTTAGGATGAGAATACTATACCCATTAGTTTGCTGTGCCTCTGTCCAGCAGTGATACAGAGATGATTCCCGGGGTAAACCTATGATCTCCCATCCACTCGTCAAGATTTCTCTTGAACAGAGTCAGTGAGGGGCTCTGCCTCACATGGACTGGGATTCTGTGCCATAGTGTAGGGAGTCTCTGGGTGATTAATATGTCCCTCCAGCATGTCCTATTTATATCCGTGTTGAGGTTTAAGTCTCTTGCTCTCGTGGCTCTGGAGGATTTGGATTTTTTGAGGTGGAACATGTCCATTAATTCCGGATTGGACATGGCCTTGTATGTCAGGCACAGATCACCTCTGAGCAGATGGTATGCGACTGAATAGAGCTGGAGTTTCTTCAGTCGGGCATCGTATGACATATGTTTGAGCCCCTTTATCCTTTTGGTGAGGAACTTTTGGGGTCTTTCCAACTGCTGCAGGTGTTGGGTAAGGTACATTCCGAATGGGGCGTTGTACTCAATCATTGGTCTGATAAGTGAAGAGTACAGGGGTACAATGACCTCTCCTGATCTGGATGTGAATCCCTTCATGATCAGGTGGGCAATGTAGAAGGTCTTCCTAACCACTTTGGCAATGTGAGTGTCAAAGAGAGGTTACTGTCAACTTGGGTCCCCAGGTCCCTGATAACTTCTTCCGTGTTTAATGGATTACCACCTATGTGGTAATTAGGGGTTACCTTGTTTTTCCCAAAGGGTATGACTATACATTTTTTGGCATTTAGCTTAAGGCCATGGCTCTGGCACCAGTTATCCATTTCTATGAGACCTCTCTGGAGGATGTCTGTGTCTGATGGAGTGTCAATTATGGTGCCCAGTTTGCAGTCATCTGCAAATTTTGTCAGCCACAATCCCCCTATGTTTGCCTGCACTTCAGAAAAATAAATGCCATACAAGAGTGGGCCCAGGACTGAGCCCTGTGGGACACCAGTCGTGACCGGCTTAGAGTCTGACATGGCACCAGCAACTCTAACCCTGTGTGTTCTGTCCTTGAGCCAGTTTGCAACCCATCTTGTGACATATGGGTTTACATCTAAGCTGGTGAGCTTTTCTATGATGCCCGAGTGGGGTATTGTGTCGAATGCTTTTGCTAGGTCAAGGTAGGCTGTGTGAACTGCCTTACCCTCATCAATGGCCTTAGTGACTGTTTCAAAAAAGTCGACCAAGTTCAAGAGGCAGGATCTGCCCTTGACAAAGCCAAATTGGGTAGGATCCAGTGTCTGTAGGTCCCCAATGTCTTTATTTATGAGCTCCATTATGATCCTCTCCATAGCTTTGCAGACAAGGCTCATCAAGCTTATGGGGCAGTAATTTCAGGGTCTGTAGAAGCACCACCTTTGTGGAGTGGGACCACAGTTGCCGTCGCCATTCTTTGAGTGTATCCTGTAGTAAGGCTAAGATTAAACAGCAGCCTTATGTGTGGGTTTAGTTCCTCATTGAGTTGTGTAGCACACAGCCGGGGACACCGTCCGGTCCCATTGATGCTGTGTTTTTGCTTTAGAGAGAGCAGCTCGCACCTGGGCATCTGAGATGTTTGGGAGGCTAGACTCTGGTGGGATAGATATTTCTCCTTTTGGGGAGGGAGGGAGAAATTTGCACTGAACCTGTCTGCCAGTATGTTGGCAATGTCTGTGGGTTCAGTGATTTTTTATCATTTTGGACTAATTCTGAGCATATCTGGGAGTTTCCACCCAGGTTTCTAACATAGCTAAAGAAGGCTTTATGATTGTCTTTTGTGTCATTAGCGATTTTTCTCTCAAAGTTGGCCTTGGATGATTTTATGAGTGATCGTAGTTTTTGCTAGTATTGATCAGAGATGCCTTCCCTTTTAGGGATTTTGCTCTGTCATGTAGTAGCTTTCTCCTCTTGTTGTAGAGTTTGTTTATGGCTGGGGTCCACCAGACCGGGCGCCTGCCTTTGGTGGAAAGGGTCTTGATTTTATTAGGGATTGCTTGATCCATACATTCCTGGAGGTGCTCGTAGAAGGCATTTGTAAGGGTTTCAGCAGCGTGGGTTGTGGTTTCCACTGGCTCGGGGCCTGGAAGGATACCACTCCAGTCTTAAGAAGTGTGAAGTTTGCTTTTGAGATTTTCTTCACTGTGGTTTTTTTGGCTCAGGGGGGGGGCGGGATGTGGATCTCCAGTGAGATTAATTTATGGTCTGATCTCACCAATGAGGGATATACTTCGTGTGGAGCATTTTGTCCCCATGTTTGTGATGATCAGGTCTAGTATATTTTCTCCTCTTGTGGGAATGGTGACTAGTTGTTCCATAGCATTTGTGTTTATGAACTCAAGGAACCTTTGGGCTAGGGTGTTGGGGCTTGAGTAATGTTCCCAGTCTATGTTTGGGTAGTTGAAGTCACCCAATATGATGGTGTTTGGAGAGACATTCATACTCTCCAGTGTCTTCAGGAAGGCTGTGTGGGTTTCCTGAGTTTGAGAAGGTGGTCTGTTGCATGTTACAAACTGTAGGGCAGTTTTACCTATGGTTAATTGCACCTGGATGGTCTCCGATGCTTCGTGCGTTGCCACTAACCTGGAGGTGTGGGTATCCTTTATGAATATGGATACTCCCCCTCCTTTTGTGGTTCGGTCCGGATTTTGGGGCCTGAACGCATGATATGAGGTATAACCTGATAGCGCTGGGGTGATCTCAGGAGCCTTGAACCAGGTTTCAGTCACAGCACAGACATCGATGTTCTCCATACTGAGGAGGGCTTCGAGGGCATGCATCTTGAGGTTTAAACTTCTGGCATTGAGCAGTATTACCCTTAGTTTTTCTCCATTTTTGTTTTCTAGGGCAGTAGGTTTATCATTTGAGCTTTGCCTAAAAAAGGCACTATGGGGGTGGCAAGAGCCTTTGCCAATATCCGGAAGCCCAGGGGTGACAGGTGCAAGCTGTCCCTTGCGAAGCAGCGTGGCTTGTCAAGCATGTCATCCCAGGCAGACAGACATTGGATCCCCTTAGAATGACACCAGTAATTAAGCCAATTATTAAAGCTGATCATTTTGTCTCTGTATTGTGGCATCATTCTTGGTGAGGGTAGGATACTGCTCAGGGTCAGGGTCATACCAGCCTGGGCTACATAATCTGAGAGCTCCTCTATGTCTCTTTTCATGTAGTCCAGGGAGGTGCGTCTCAGGTCGTTCACACCGGCATGGGCAATGACTGAGTCATACTTGTACTTGCTGTGGAGTGACCTGAGTGCTTGTGTTATGTGGTGGATTCTAGCGCCTGACAGGCAGCTTACTGTGATCTTTTCCTTGTTCAGTCTGGTGAGTGGGACGTCAGTGTGTCTGACTATGGAGTCACCTATAACAAGTGTGTCTGGCATTGTGTTTGGCCTTAAGGGCTGTGACTGTTTAGCACACTGACTTTGAGAACTATGTGTTGCATGTCTTATGTCTTGAGGTGGCAGTTGCTTGGGTGTCTGCTTTGGAGGCCTCTGTAGTTTTGGTAGATTTTTGATCAGTGCCTCCGAGTATGTCTTTGTGTGTTTATGTGTTTGTTTTGCAGTTGTGATAGTTCTATGTGAAACTGGGTTTGTGGTGTGCGTGGTTTCCTTCTCCTCCTGTCTGGTCTTGCCAGTCCTGAGTTGAGAGAGCTCAGCCTCCAGTTTGGCTATATAGTTGCATCTCTCACATGTATTTGTGTTTTGTGGGAGAAGGAGTGGGTTGTCTGTGTACATGAGGCAATTGTAACATTGCCTCAAGATGCCCAGATTCACCAGCGGAACAGGAGAGGACGCTAGCAACTGACCCTTCGACATGCTAGAAAAAGTGAAAAAGTTTGCTGTGTAACTGAGTCAGAAGGGACCTATAGGGAAATGGGTACTCAAGGGGATGCTAGGCTAATGTAGTACTTTGTTTAGTATACAAGTACTTTACCTATATAAAAATGCTTTAGGAGCAAGTGCTGAGCTTTTGAGATAGAGAATAGACTGTTTAGATTGCAAGTAGGGAAGTTCTAAGGGAAAAATTGAAGAGCAGACTTTACGGTCCAGAAATAGTTTAACCTTGTTTAACCAGCGCTGCCCGATGTTGCTCTATGGGCAACTCCGCGCTAAATCACGTAAAAGCACGCTAAAGCGGGCTTTATAGCAGGGGGTTGAAAAGAGCTAGGAATTGACCCAAAATGGCCAATAGACTACAAGTTTCTGGCTGGAACCACTGCTCTAGGGACAAATAGGCTACTCAGTGCTCCCCACTCCCACTGGTAAACAAAGAAGCTTCCCTTTATCCAAATAAGGATATGGAATAGCACAGGAACCAAGCCAAAGCCCAGAAATCAGCAAACTCTGAAGACTGGACTATTCTAGTTCAGTAAAGCAGGAAAACAAGATTTTTTTTTTTTTTTTGCAGAAAACAGAGGAAAAACAGACAGTAAATGCTATAAATGCTTTTAAACGGCTAGCGCACTTGAGTGTGTTAGCCTACAGGTAAAATTAAGCAACAAATAACTTTTTAAAAGTGCAAAACAGTTAATCAACACAAAAACAGTTTAAATAGAATGCAGAGCTGTATAAACAGGCGAAAATGCAGTCGCTAAGCAGTAAATAATCAAAAAGCCAGAAAAAAATACTTAAATCAGGAAAAAGTCACTCTTTTGCTCTCTGCTGCTTGTAGAACTCTGCAGGACACCACGAGGAGCTGTGCTGAGTTGAATACAAGTGAAAAAGCGCGCTAAAGTGGGCTTTATTACAGGGGGCTGAAAAGAGCTAGGAATTGACCCAAAATGGCCAATAGACTACAAGTTTCTGGCTGGAACCACTCCTCTAGGGACAAACAGGCCACTCAGTGCTCCCCACTCCCACTGGTGAACAAAGAAGCTTCCCTTTATCCAAATAAGGATATGGAATAGCACAGGAACCAAGCCAAAGCCCAGAGGTCAGCAAACTCTGAAGACTGGACTATTCTAGTTCAGTAAGGCGGGAAAACAAGATTTTTTTTTTGTTTTTTTCTTTTTTGCAGAAAACAGAAGAAAAACAGCCATGGTCATGGAGGTAATGGGAGAGAGAGTAACTGAAGCCCAGGAGCAACAAAGGTCAGTAAATTTCTTCCACAATTTTACAGTTTTATTTATATGTTTGAAAGGACTTATAAACAGTATAATGTTAACCAAGGGCTCTGGGTACGGTTCCTGACCCCCTTACTCCATGGTAAAAATGTAACTGCAATTTCTGAATTGTCTGATACTGATTGCTTAAATTATAATTCTGTTAAAATATGTTTATTAGAGTGTTTTAAGTTAAGGCCTGAAGCTTATAAAAAAGTTTTTTTGAGCATAGACACTAGGCAGATGAAAATGTGTGTAAGTAGATTGCTGGATTAAGCACTTATTTTCATAGATGGGTGAGTGGGTGTCTGTTCCCCCCTTTTGAAGGGCTTGCAGACCTTTTGTTGAGGAAACAAGCCATTAGCACTTTTCATGAGGACATGAGAATCTGGTTGGCAGATAGGTAATACAGGACCACAGATGATTTAGAGAAAAAGGGAGACTTATACCTAGCAAGCAGAGTATCACTGCACAGGAAAGGGATACCCAGTGTTGCACATGGGTTGAAGGGATACCATGGTGGGCAGCCTAAACCACCTCAACAGAGTCTGCCAGTAGCAGGGGAAGTCACTAGTTCAGGTACATGGCCAGGATCAAGGGTTAAATGTTTTAAAGGTAACCAGTGTGCCCATGTAACATATTGATGTCCATTAAGGTAAGGTGTGGAGCAAAAGTTGGGAGAGCCAGTAAGTGGGAATGACAGAAAGTCAGTGGTAAGTTGCCTTATGACAGCAAGGGTACCAAACTACAAGAAGAGGTTATATCCTATCTTAGTAGAGGGAAAACAGGCCACTGCTAAGAGAAACACAGCCTCTGACTTAACCATTTTGAAGCCTGCAGTGGTTAAAGAGGAGCACTACTTGCTTGGGCAGTCTACTCCAGTCAGAGCATTAGGAAGGACCCCATTCCAGATGCCTTTGGCTAGGATTCACCTTGACTGTGCGGTGGAATAGAAAGCAAACAAGTAGGTCTGTTTGAGGATATCCCTGCAGATGTCCTGAGAGGAAATGATTTTGGTAATGCAGCAACTTGTGTGCATGCAGTTACAGCCAGTCAGGCTTGGAGACAAGCATGTGGATCTTGTAGCCTTGGGGGACCCAGTAGACCGCACACTTGCAGCCAGGACTGGTGAGGTGGTAACTTCAGGGAAGGAGCTACCCAGTAGCAGTGAGACTGAAGGTGAGCCACAGCTGCTTGTGGGTACTGATGTTCCCTTGGACAGAGTGACTGCAAGGGTAAAGGTGATTAGTAGTACCCAGGCTGACAGTGAGGCACCTCTGTCAGAGAATACCATACTTCCCGTGGAAGGTGAGCTGGGAAGTGTTACAAAGAGAAAGTTGAGATGGGCTCAGTTCTCAGACCCTACATTACAAGGTCTGAGGGAGGCAGCTAGTGAGCTAGTGAGGTACCTGATTCTCAAGGAAAGGGAAATCTGTATACTGTAACAAAGGGTTACTGTACAGAGAGTGGACTCCTTAGGTAGACCTAGAGGGTGAGGTAATACAGCAGTTGGTCATGCCCAGAGCCTACCATCTGGCACTTCTAGCCATAGCCCATGACATTCCCTTTGCAGGTCATATGGGCATAAAGTGTACAAAGAGACGTATTATGCAGAACTACTATTGGCCTGAGATTTCCAGGGATGTAACAGGGTACTACAGGACCTGTGAGTAGTGCCAGAAGATAGGCAAGGCAGAAGACAAGGTGAACGCTCCTTTGATGCCTTTGCCTATGATTGAGGAGCCATTTCAGAGGGTAGCTATGGATATTGTGGGGCCTCTGAGTACCCCATGTTCTACAGGAAAAAAGTCTATCCCAGTGGTACTAGATTATGCTACCAGATACCCTGATGTGGTGGCACTGTCCTAGACTGAGACAGAAAAGGTGGCAAATGCTTTGTTAGAGATTTTCAGCGGGGTATGTTTCCGAAAAGAAATACTGACTGACAGAAGTGCCAATTTTATGTCAGACCTGCTGGCTTGTATGTGGAAGCACTGTTGGGTGAAGCACTAAAAGACCACCCCTACCATCTCCAGACTAATGGTCGGGTGGAAAGGTTAAACTCTACACTAAAAACCATGCTATGGGCATTTGCAGACCAGTTTAAGAAGGAGTGGGACAAATATTTGCTCTATCTCATGTTTACTTACAGAGAGGTGCCCAGGAATCCACAGGTTTTTCACCTTTTGAGTTGCTGTATGGGCATAGTGTGAGGAGACCTCTAGATTTGATTTGAGATAAGTGGGAGGGTGAGAGTGAATCCCACAAGGTGTCTGTTGTGGCATATGTCCTAAATCTCAGGACAATGCTCAGGGAACACATGGGCTTGGCCCAGAAGAACCTGACAGAAGCCTAACAGCAGGAAAAGTTCTGGTAAGTCAGGAATGCTCGAGCTGGGGATTATGGTGTGGGGCAGTAGGTTATGGTTCTCATTCCTGACGGACACAATAAGCTGCAGGCAGCTTGGGTGGGACCTTTCAAAGTGGTAACGAATGCCAGTGATGTTAACTACATGGTAGACCTGCTAGGCAGGAGGCAGGGGCACAAACTGTACCATGTGAACATGATGAAATCTTACTATGATAAGGAGGCCCTGGTGCTAAGTATTTGCAGTAGGAGGTAGGACGAGTCTGAGAGGGATCTATGGCTACAGGAAGCCAGCCAGCAAAGTCCAAAGTTACTATGGTGGAGGCTAGGGTAGCAGGCATATATGACAGTGCAACACTGTAATGGGGTCAGCAATGCCAAGGCAGCTGGAATCTCAAGACAGGGAGTGAGTTAAGGTATTCATGGGATAGCTCATCCCTTTCAAGCAATGTTTCTCAAGGGTCTCTTGAAAAACTAGCTTGAGTCTTCAAGGGGGGAAAAGTGTGACAAAGGAGATACTGCCAGCACAGCTAGCTGGAATTTTCTAAATAATTATATATCATTTGTGAATATCAACATGATTTATATAAAAGTGTGACAAAGGGAGATACTGCCAGCACAGCTATCTGTCATTGGTGACTTTTGAAATTATTTGTGTAAGATGCTTATGTTACAAGTGTATTAGAACTGCATGCCATGTGTATATCAAACTAGTTTTCTACAGACATTTGTGTTGAAAAGATATTTTATAAAGTGGTTGTGCTTAAAATGTATCCACAGTCTACCCTACTGGAAAAGAGCAGACATGTGCATGCTCTATTGTAACTGTTTAGATGTATGTATTTTAACAATGGAAACTGAGATGCAGGAGGTTAACATCAGTCTAGTAAATTTTAGAAAAATAACTGGAATTAAATTACTTCATAAGCTAGGCCAGAGACACGGAGTCTGTGCTAAGAGGCTTTCTGCATTGTCTTGGAAGTGTTTATTGTTTTATGACTTCCAGCATTTGCCAAAGATCTGAGGAAAATCCCTTGTCTATGTGTTTTACAGGTAGATGCTAAATGCTACCAGCTGCCATCAATGGTTGTTTTTGGGCTTGAAAACTATGAGTCAGATGACAAGAAATGATGTCATTCTTCAAGTTAGCACAGCAGTAATATTTGAGATATTAATCTGAGAACTCTCTGAGAGAGACACAGCATCCTGTATTCTGCTTTGGATCTGACAACAACTACAAGATCCATTTACCACATCTGCTTTGCTCTACAGTAGGTAAGTCTAGGGAACAGTATAATTCTCTTAGATATAGTCAGGAATATTATAACAGTTTAGATATTTTTCTTTATTTATTTGAGATTGTCTTGCAATGTTGTTTTAAATATTTCCTGTGATTTTGAACTGTGATGTCACTGTAAATACATACTGAGTATTTTCTTGTTATTTTAATATTTAATATTAAATAAATATAAATCTTTAATTGTGGCTGATCTGTCTAGAGATATTTTAGGTTCTGGGAGTATTTGCATATTTATTTAGTGATACTGTGGGTCACTCCTAATAGCCTTGTTCTTGGTTAAACTACCTTTTGTATTAATAGTAACATTACACAGTAAGACTGGACACCCTATGCTTAGGGCCTTAAAGTAGCTGATAAGCAGCTGGCTGGTGGCAGGGATAACTGCCTTATAGTCTGGGGTTCACCTTGACTGTGAGGGTGGAAAAGGAAGCAAGCAAGTAGGTGTGTTTGAGGATATCCCTGCAGATGTCCTGATAGGGAATTATTTTGATAATGCAGTACCTTGTATGCATACATTTAGATGCAGTCAGGTGGGAGACCAGTATGTGGGTCTGCTAGCCTGGGAGGGACCCAGACAGACTGCACACTTGAAGCCAGGACTGGTGAGATGGCTACTTCAGGGAAGCAGCTACCCAGTAGAAGTGAAACTGAAGGTGAGCCACAGCTGCTTGTGGGTACTGATGTTCCCTTGTCCTGAGTGACTGCAAGGGCAGAGATGAATAGTAGTACCCAGACTGACTGTGAGGCACCACTTTCAGAGAATAACAGACATCCTGTGGAATGAGAGCTGAGAATGGTTACAAAGACAGAGTTGAGACAGGCTCTGCTCTCAGATCCTACATTACAAGGCCTGAAGGAGGTAACTAGTGAGGCACCTGATTCTCAAGGAAAGACATAATCTGTATACTGGGAAAAAGGGTTACTGAATTGAGACTGGACCCCTGAGGGAGGACTAGAGGGTGAGAGAATAATACAGTTGGTAGTGCACAGAGAATACTGTCTGGCACTTCTAGCCATAGCCCATGACATTCCCTTTGCAAGACATATGGGCATAAACATACAAAGAGACATAGTATGAAGAACTTCTACTGGCCTCAGATTTCCAGGGTGTTACAGGGTACTGCAGGACTTGTGAACAGTGCCAACAGGTAGGCAAGACAGGAGACAAGGTGAAACCACCTTTGATGCCTTTGCCTGTGACTGAGGAGCCATTTCAGAGGGTAGCTATGGATATTGTGGGGCCACTGAGTACCCCAAGTTCCACAGGAAAGATGTACATCCCAGTGGTAGTAGATTATGCTACCAGATACCCTGAAATGGTGGCCCTGTCCTAGACTGAGGCAGAAAAGGTGGCAAATGCTTTGTTAGAGATTTTCAGCAGGGTATGTTTCCCAAACAAAATACTGACTGATAGAAGTGCTAATTTCATATCAGACCTGCTGGCATATCTGTGGAAGCTCCGTGGGGTGAAGCACCTAAAGACCAGCCCCTACCATCTCCAGACTAATGGTCTGGTGGTGAATTTAACTCTACATTAAAGACCATGCTATGGTCATTTGCAGACCAGTTTAAGAGGGAGTGGGACAAATATGTACCCCATCTGTTGTTTGCTTACAGAGAGGTGCCCCACAAATCGACATGTTTTTCACCTTTTGAGCTGCTGTATGGGCATAGAGTGAGGTGACCTCTAGATTTGATTTGAGATGAGTGAGAGGGTGAGTGTGAATCCTACAAGGAGTCTGTTGTGGCATGTGTCCTAAATCTCTGGACAAGCCTGAAAGAACTCATGGGCTTGGCCCAGGAGAACCTAACATAAGCCCAACAGCAGGAAAAGGTGTGGTATGACAGGAGTGCTTGAGCTAGAAAGTATACTGTGGGGCAGCAGGTTATAATTCTCATTCCTGTCTGACACACCAGGCTGCAGGCAGCTTGGGAGGGACCCATCAAAATGGTAAGGAAGCTCAGTGATGTTAACTGCATGGCAGAAGTGCTAGGCAGGAGGCGGGGGTACAAACTATATCATGTGAACATGATGAAATCTTACCATGATAGGGAGGGCCTGGTGCTAAGTTTTTTCAGTAGAAGGTGGAGGAGTCAGAGTGGGATCTATGGCTACAGGGAGCCAGCCAGCAAAATCCCAAGTTACTATGGTGAAGCCTAGGGTTGCAGGCATATGATATGACAGGGTAACACTGTAATGGGGTCAGCAATGCCAAGGCAGCTGGAATTTCAAGACAGGGACTTGGGTAAGGTATTCCAAGATAGGCTCATCCCTCTCAAGCAATGCTTCTCAAAGGTCACTTGAAAAACTAGCTTGAGTCTTCGAAGGGGGAAGACGTGTGCCAAAGGAGATACTGCCAGCATAGCTAGCTGGAATTTTGTAAATACTTAAATGTCATTTGTGAATATTAATATGATTTATATAGAAGTGTTACAAAGGGAGATACTGACAGCATAGCTATCTGTAAGCTTGTAAAGAATTATGTGTCATTGTTGAATATCTGAATGATTTCTGTAAGATGCTTGTGTTACAAATCTTTTAAAACTGTATGTCATGTGTATATCAAACTAGGTTTGTACAGACATGTGTGTTGAAAGTGCTTTGTGCTTAAAATGTATCCACAGTGTACCCTACTGGAAAAGAACAAAAATGTTCATGCACTATTGTAGCTGTTTAGATGTATGTATTTTAACAGTGGAAGATGAGATACAGAGGTTAACCTCAGTCTAGTAAATTGTAGAAAAATATCTGAAATTAAATTACATTATAAGCTAGGCCAGAGACATAGTGTCTGTGTTGAGAGGCTTTCTGTATTTTCTTGTAAGTGTTATATTGTTTTATGACTTCCTACATTTGCCAAAGATCTGAGGAAAAGTCCTTATCTATGTATTTTTATAGGTAGATGGTAAATGCTACCAGCTGCCATCAATGGTTGTTTTGGGCCTAGGAGCTAAGAGTTAGATGATAAGATATGATGTAATTCTGCTAGTTAGCCCAGCAATAATATCTGGGCTATTAATCTGAGAGCTCTCTGAGACAGACACAACATTCCGTATTCTGTTTTGGGCCTGACAACAACTACAAGATCCATTCACCACATCTGCTTTGCTCTACAGTAAGTAAGTATATGGACAGTATAATTCTCTTAGAAATAGTCAGGAATATAGCAACTCTTAGTTTACATATTTTCTTTTCTTTCTTTCTTTCTTTCTTTCTTTCTTTCTTTCTTTATTATTTATTGGCATTTGTTAACCGAGTTAGTCCAACTGGGCCAATTTACAGCAAATAAAATGTCACACTCCAGGATAGTACAATTAAAACTACAGAACATCAAGAAAACATTGTAAGTTACATACTCATCAAAACAACCAATTATCTATGTATAATATATACAAAATACACCAAGTAGGGCTAACCATAGTGAGAGGTCTGGTGGACCAAGATAAGCCCCAAGAAGGATAGTTAGTGATGGGGAGAGACTAGTTCATATACATACTGACACTTGTTTGGATGTTGTGAGCGTGGAGTGTTCAGGAATTAGGTTGGGTCATGACAGGGGCAGGTCTTGGAGTTAAGTAGATGAAATGAGTTATTTTTTAAAGAGTAATGGTTGTGTAATGGAACATAAGTGTGTAGGGAGTTTATTCCATGCTTGGGCCACAGTGCATTTATATAGTAATTTGCCTATATTTTTCTTTGGTTGATAAATATCAAAGAGTTACTGGTTAGAGGTTCAGAGGGAACAGAGAGGAGATATAGGTGGAAACCAGGGAGGAGAGAGCTGGGCAAGATGAGAGTTTGTATAATATGGAGTGTATTATTTTAAATTAAGATAGGAGGAGTTGTTGGGGGAGTTTGAGCCATTGGAGAGTGTTGAGTGCAATGCAGCGATGGGAGTTAAAAGGAGAGTTGGTGATAAATCTAGCTATTTTGTGGTATGTTTGCTGGAGTTTAGACAGGGTTATGGACTGAATATTAGTTAGGACAGGGGCAGCATAGAGAAGGGAGGGGAGGAGAAGAGCATGAGCCAGGGAGGGTCTAGCATTTGAAGTTAGAAATTGTTTGTTACGATAGAGCACCAAGTTTCTGCTGAGTTTTTTTATACATTGAAGTATATGTAAGTTAAATTTAAGTTCATTGTCAATGATGGCACCAAGGAGCTTTGCGTGGCGTTCAGGTTGAATGATGGTGTTGTTGGAGGTTGTGATAACAAAGGTGGATTTGTGATTAGAGAGTGAGCGGGGAAGAAAAAGAAACAGTTTGTTTTTTTTGGGGGGGGGGGTAGGATGAGTAGAGTTTAGACTGTCCTGCAATGTTGTTTTAAATATTTCCTGTGATTTTGAACTAATATGTCACTGTAAATATATACTGCATATTTTATTGTTCTTTAAATATTTATTACCAAATATATTTAAGCCTTTCATTGTGGCTGATCTGTCTAGATATACTTAAGTTTTGAGAGTAGTTGCATATTTATTTGGTGACTCTGTGGGCCACTCCTAATAGCCTTACTCTTGGTCAAACTACCATTTGTATTAGCAGTAACATTACACAGTAAGATTGGACATCCTTTGTTAAGGTCTTAAAGTAGCTGATAAGGAGCTGGCTGGTGGCAGTGATAACTATCTTATAGTCTGGGAAAAAGGGGACATAGCTAGGAGATCTGTGCCAGACTTTCCCTGGTGTGTGTGTGTGTGTGTGTGTGTGTGTGTGTGTGTGTGTGTGTGTGTGTGTGTGTGTGTGTGTGTGAGTGGGTGCATGTGTGTGCAAATCAAACCTCAAAGAGTGTGTGTTTGTCAGCTGCTTGGGCAAGGACACGCAGCATTGGTTGGATAGGGAGGCTGCTGAAGGTCTTGACTTGGCCACTCAGCTGAGATCTCAACTTTATAGCTGTACCAGTGGAGAGTCTTGTTGGGGATCTGGAGAAAGATGGAGAAACAAGCCCTGGACTGATTGGGGTCTCTGTGTGCTCTTAAGAGAAATTGCACTTGAAGCAGAGAGTTGCATCTGGAAATACTGTGTGTGTACCTTGTCACCCTCTTAGTATATGTCCCCCACTGGTGCCAGTGGTGAGGATTGCGGCTCCTTGATTACTGGTTCAGTGGTGGGGTGTCACAGCTAGTATGAGTAATGTACTCCAATTTAAATATTTATTTTAGAATTTTAATCTTTGTTTTATATTACAATATTTATAGTAAGATATGTATCTTTATTATACACATTATAGCTATTGTTAGGAACGTTTGTTTTCTGTTAATGTTTATATTTATACATTTACTTGTATAGTTTTATATTTATCCCTTTAAATATACATGTATAATTTTATTAAAGTAATTTATAATACATACAACATGGATTATTCTAACAAGCCTGGATATTTAGGACTCTTCTAGAATACAGTCTAGAAGATTCTCAGTTTGTTCTTTTTGATTGGCTGTAAGCAAATAGTTTCTTCTTCTGCTTGACTGGCCATCAGTGACTATTTCTTTATATTTGAATGCTTATTTCAATGGACAATACTTTCTAACTGAGAAGGCAAAGTTTTGGGCAGTACTTATGTCAATATGTTTCCTATAATAAAAAAGTTATTTTGAAATATTTCAGGTAGCGTTTTGTGTTTAGTAAAAGTTTGGACTTTCTACTATTGCACTTTAGAATATTTAGTACATCTCTAGTGATGGTGTCAGTTTTGGGATCTGACCAGTTATTTCATGTACATAATTTACATATTTTTGCTATGTCTTATAACCATACATTTATTTACTCTAAAGGTGAGATCATTATTATCTTGAGAACTTCAACACCTTTCATTGAGGAAATTCTGCTCTTCACATAGTAGTCATTACCATATTGGGTGATCCAGAACTGCTTTTTCAACTTATATCCAGAATGAAGTGAGGCCAGTACATAACCTGTGTGACACAACTCATAAATCTCATCTGAAGAGAGAAGAAGCCTCCCACTCTGACTTGTTGCATTCCATTACTTAAACAGTGTTTTAGCCACGGAATACATGAATGGATATGTATTTCTTTTAATTTATCATTTTATTACATTATTTGGAATAACACTGAATTTCTTATCAAGGTCAAGTTATTAAATATACACTGTTTTCTCTTCAAAAGGACTTGCAGTTTCCTCATTAAAGAAATGCCAGAAGATTCAAAAGGCAAGATCCCTCCTTGCAAAAACCCATACTATTCCATATGTAAAAGAAGAAGATTCTCTGTGCTATTTTAAATAAACTCTATTACAACTTTCTGTGTGATTTTAGATTGAAGACTGATCAGGATGATAGTTCCAAATTACTTGGCCTTCATATGCCCTCCTTTAGTGAATTTAACACTAGTTCATAGGTTCATAGGTGATTACTAGGCTAACGACCACAAGGGCTTTTAAAGCCTAGCCATGCATCCCAAATTACTGCCTGTGGTCAGGGATGTGTGCACATGCTTACATTTTATTTCAAATGACTGTTTTTTTGTTGATTCTATTTAGGAAACCTCCATATATGTTATCTGAGCTCACTGAACTAGAATCTTTAATTTTACTTGTGACAGCAGTTATCTTGTCTCCAGTTATATAAGGAGTGTCTTTAGATATATAAGGAATGTCTCCTTTTTTCTCCGTTTGCCATTTTTTTAATATCTGTAGTCCTCTAAGATTTGCCAGAAAACCACAAGTTTTATGACGAACTGGTCTAAACACAGCAAAGTCTGAGACATTCTGCAAAATCAGGAATAGTTTTAACTTGGTTTCACACAAATAGTACCCAAAGCTTATTCCATACAAATGCACACTAGTCCTGTATACTTAAACTATAATCTGATCAAACAACAATAGGGTAAGTCATAGATCAAAAATATTAGGCAACAAAAACAATGTTCTGCAAAATCAGGGACAGTTTTAAATCTGGCAGCATGGCAGCAGGAAAGTAAAACATAAAAAACTTTTTATTATTTCAACCTTTTAATAAAAAGTTTTTTACATTTTACCTTCCTGCTGCTGTGGTGGTTCTGTGGAATCTATTAGATTTTGCTGCCATATTTTGTTGTCTTCACGATACCTTTTCACACAGTGGAATACTTCTTTTGTGTTACTTTACAATTTTAAATTTGTTTTATTCAGACTGGCCAGAGAGAAAATATTCCAAATTATTTTACACAAATGCACCTAGTCACTAGCCTTTAATGCCAGACTTTAAATCAATCAATTTAAAAGAGCAAGTTGTTTTTATCAACAACACTGCTCCTACCCAATCAATCTGGTTGCTTTTTTCTATAGTATAGCTAACCCATCATCTGGTTCCTGCCAGCATATTAAAATAAAGAGAGAGAGGGAATGTTACACAATTGTAAACTAGCCCTTAATGCCAAACTTTAAACTGAGCAGATGAGAACATATTGCTTTCATCCACAGCACACCTAGTTCTTGAAAAGAAGGAATACATTTTCTAATATATTTCACACAAATGTACACTAGCCCTTAATTCTAGATTTTAAACTAAGTAAATAAAGATGGCAAGTTGCTTTCATCCAGAGCACAGTTAGCAACCTACTTAAAAAAACAAATAATAAATATTCCAATTGTTTCATACAAATGCACATAGCCTATCCCTTAGTGCCAGACTTTAAACTGAGCAAATGAAGAGGGCAAGCTGCTTTCATTCATAACACAGCTAGTCTCCCTTAAAGCAGAATAAATATTAAAGTTTGTTTCACATAACTGCATGCTAGCCCTTAATAGCAGGCTTTAAACTAAAAAGTCAGGGTTGATGTAATGGTTAAAGTGATCACCTCACAAACACAAAGTACAGGGTTTTATATTGACCTCTGGTCACTGTCTGGTTATTGGCTCAGCTTGTGATAGTCTGCAGATTGATTGCCTAGTATTTGTGTGGAATCTGACTTGTGTTGGGGGCTGGCATAATGGTTAAAGTATTTGACATATAGACACAAGGTACAGAGTTTGATTTTCATCTTTGAAGGAAATCAGATAGACATAAAATGGCCTGCAAGTGCAGCAAGCCTGGTGTTTACCTCTGAACCTAAGCAAATGAGGAGGGCATGTGTAGCCCAGCTAGATCCACCTGATTGCCTGTTAGTATATTAAAAAGAGAGCGAGAGTAAATATTCCAATTTATTTTACAACAACGAATACTAGTCTTATTGCCAGACTTCAAGCTGAATAGATGAAGAGGGATCATTGTTTTCATCGACAGCACAATAACCACCATCCAAAAAGAATACATTTTCCTATTTATTTCACACAAATGCAGACTAGCCCAGACATTAATGTCAGACTTTAAACTCAACAAATGAATATGGCAAGTTACCTTAATCCACAGCAAAGCTAGCCTACTCAAAAGAAAAATAAATATTCCAATTTATTTCATACAACACGCTAGCCCTTAATATCAGGATTTAGAAAAAGCAAATTAAGATGCCAAATTATTTTCTTCCATAGTACAACTACAGCCCAATCTGGTTGACCTTCAACACATTAAAAATGAAAGAAAATATTCTAATTTATTTCCCATTGATCTACACTAGCCCTTACTGTCAAAGTTTAAAATAATCAAAGAAGGCAAGTTGCTTTCATATGTAACAAAGAAAGCCCCTCCCGCCAAAAAATCTCATTGCCTGCCAGTACTAAAAAAATGCTTACCTTAAAAATCGGCATGCCATTAACACCCACAAATAGCCAGTATACAGTTTGTAATATATTTGTAGGCTGTCATATTAGGCCAACAAAATGATGTTTCTTGCACTTTCTTTATAATTAAATATTTGCAAGTGAGACTCAAGAATTTTCAGAATAATTTGGTTTCTCAAAAATGACAGAATTATTATCTCACCTTAAAACAATAGACTTTGAAAGTATACTAATTTGTCTCTGAAGTTTTAATATAGGTGAATATAAGTGAATCAATGGATAAAGGTGATTCCACTAATTCATCCATTTGAGGATTTTGACTTCTCTGCATTACTGCATCTTTTTTGGTAGCTGTCTTCAATTCCTGAAGTATGGGAGTTACTAGAATTTTTGTCACAACTCACACAACCTCCTGATTCTTTTCTCTAGAAATGTTATATATGCCATACATGCTCATAATATATCAACAATATGTATATATCTTCTTGGCTTGAGAAGTACTGCCACACCACATTTCTGAAGTGTTAAAAAATATCCTTTACAATCTCATAGGTGCATTCTGCAGTGACTTTCTTTATTTGTTTTACAAAGGCTTATTAGCAGTCTCAGCTTTAATAAATATGCCATGTACACAATCAAGGAGTTTCTGAAATCCACCCACTATTGCTAACATTTCTGTCTCAATCTGTGGATATTCAGTTTGCACATCTGTCTGTATTCTAAATATGTAAACAATTGCTTTTCTCTCTTGCAGTATCACTGAGGATAGGCCCTTCTGGTCTGAATCCACTTGAAACATCATAGGTAATACTGAGTGAAAATCTTTAAGTGAATATGATACAGTTATCTGTGTGTTCAGTAACTTAAACTTTTAGCTTGTTCCTCATTTAATTCTAAAGTGTATGCTGCTCAAGTAGCTTTCACATATGTGAGATATCTGACAAGTGTGGAATAAATTTAGACAGGTATTGTAAATATGCAAACTTCAGCAACATGATATATATGTACAATGTTTTTTTTACTTATCTGGTGAGCTGGGGGGTGAGCCCCCCAGGGCTCTCACTTCTGGCTCCAAGCTGTCTGTAATTTTACAATTTATGTTTACTTTTTTATTTATTTAACATCTGTTGATCAGGAAAGTCCTACTAGGACAGAGCCTATTTTCTGTAGAAGCACAGGGAGAAACACTCCCAATGCATGTCTTTGGAATGTGGGAGGAAACTGGAGTACCTGGAAGAAACCCATGCTAACACAGGGAAGACATGCAGACTTTGCACAGAAGGAACCCCAGCTAAGAATTGAACCGGAGAACCTCTTGCTGTGAGGTGACAACATTAACTGCTGCACCACTGCTCCACCCATGTTCATAGGTGTATAGGTAGTTAGTGAGCATGTGGTCCAGTAGACCATTGAAAAACCAAGCCCAGTTTCAACTCAAAACACCACAACAAACTAGACTAGTAAAAACAAAAACACCAGACAATGGGAACTCACTAATGATTTGATAATCCACAATAAAACAGTAAAAGGATGAGCACTTTCATCCATAAGTAATAGACCTCTTCAGATCTGAAGAAGTCTATTATTTATAAATGAAAGTGCTCATCCTTTTATTGTTTTATTGTGGATTATCAAATCATTACTAATTCCCATTGTTCAGTGTTTTTGTTTTTACCAAGCCCAATTTCCAAATTTTCCAGAGCACTGTCTGGTTTAGTGACTTGTTCAAGGTCATACAGTAGACAAATGAAGACTGGGAATCAAACTCTGGACCACAGGAAGCAAGTGATTAACAGCCATAATCCTCTGTGCTTATTTTTTTTTTTCACGTTTCAAAACTTGTGACCATAATCTGGCTAGTAGCTAAATCAAGTCTAGTGTTGTGTAATTACTTGGTAGAAACCACAGAAATAAATGTCAGAGATTATGTTTACAACTCATTTCAACCATTCAGTCATATCAGCTCTAGCAAACTGAAAGATTTTGAGCCGATGAAATGTCCAGGAGTCTCGAAAATATATATCTGCCCAGTAATATTTTATAAGCACTCTGGTTTAAACAAGGCTCACCCAGATAGAGTTCCTCAAATCCCTAATTAGAATCCAGCACTGAAAAGAGTTTTGCATGAGGCATTAAAACAATCTCTTATTCTAGAGTCTGTAGTGGATAATGTTCCCTCAAAATTACACAGAAGGCATCCCAGCCAAGAATCGCACCAGGGAACCTCTTGCTGTAAGGTGACCTGGTTTGAATCTCAACTGGAGTGCCTTGTATGTGGAGTCTGCATGTCCTGCCTGTGTTTGCATGGATTTCCTCCAGGTGCTCCAGTTTCATTCCACATTTCAAAGACATACAGTAGGTGTCATGGGCACTCTAAATTGTTCATAAGTGTGAGTGTGCATGTGAGTGTGTGATATGGAAGAACTCCAGTGGCAGAGCCAGCCACCCAGTGATATAAACCTTGGTTCTAAAGGATTTTAACTGTTGAAGTGACACCTTGACCCTATGTGCAAAACCTGGGGAAAAAAACAATTGTGGATAGATGTCTAGAGGGTCCTTATAGATTCTAAATTTGTCTTGCCTCATGATAGTTGCCATGCTATTAATCCATTGTATAGGCTAACTCTGTTATGCATTGATATCTAGAATTTTCCATATGTTTAACTCATTACTGCTGACAGTACTGACTATATTGTGGTGTTAGTCATGCCCGTAGTGTAACTTGTGCGAGTTGCCTTGTCACACTCACAGTTGATAGTGCCTGAAAAGTATCCCACATGCAGTGCTTCTGTTTCACTACAACGTATCTCTGTCCCATACTTGCAGTATTCAGTGACACAATTGCACGCATTAAATCCAAGAAAATGATTTCAGTTAAACAAAAAAACTGAAATCAGAAATTGTCTACTTCTAAATACATACATTGCTTTCTTTGGTCAGCTGAAAATATTTTGTCTCATTTAATTTTTCTTCTGACTCTCTGCTCTAGGCAATTACAGTCAGCAACATGCACAACTCTCAACTTCTAAGCACAGGAAATCTGAAAAAGCCCAAAATTATTGTGGACAAAGGCCCAAAATCAGGGACAGATTTAATTGATTTCTCTTAGTGAAATTGATAGAACAACAACGTTAGCATTAACATGCATTTTCTGAATTAGAAAAGTCTGAAAGTCAAATGGATGTCATTATTTAATGACTTCAATCCTCAATGAGCTTCTAGAAAAGAAAAAAAACACATTTTATGAAGAACATACTGAAATATGATGCAAAAATCTGGATATTTGTGAGGTCTGAGAATGTGATACCCAATTATCAGAGTCTGAGAAGGTGTTAATGAGTTAAGGTTTTGTCTCTCACTGCTATAGATACTCCAATTTGTGTATTAATCAGTGATGTAGCATCTGATGACAATTTGAACTGACAGTTTGTCTTTAAGCAATTCATATCCTGACAGGCCAGAGCAATTTGCTAGACTATCACGCTTAGCTTTAGAGCATTGTATATTTGTTTCTGCATTGACAGTGATGCTAATAAAATATTATTTTTTTCAAAAGTGCTGCTTTTCACTCAGTTTAAGAGCTTTTATATTTGCCCCAGACTATGCTCTACTGCTTTAGGTTTAGCACCACATTTGTTACACTGCTATCTAAGTATTTTTTCATCTGCAAATCTGTGAATTAGATTAACTCTCTCTTTGAGTATGACTTGATAAAAAACATGCAAACTGATTTAAAATAAAAAATGAAGGAAACAAGTCAACAATCCACTCCAAAATATGTTTATTGAGCACTTTTGTTTTGAATAGAAACTTCAACGATCCACTCCAAAATATGTTTATTAAGCTCTTTTGTTTCGAATAGGAACTTTTTCAGAAGTTTCTATTCAAAACAAAAGTGCTCAATAAACATATTTTAGAGTGGATCATTGACTTGTTTCCTTCGTTTTTTATTTTATATCTCTCTGTGAATATGCAAATGCTTCTACCTGCTTTGGTGAATGTGCAAACAGTCACATACTCTCACCTAATTGCTCACTTAGCTCTGTTACCATTTGCAGCATTTGCATTCACGTAATCCTGCCTGTAGGTAATTACTTAACTGAGACTGCAGATTTAGTATCTGAAACAACTGTCTCTAGACTTCATTTCTATAAGCAAATTTGATCCAAATGCTTTAGTATACAGCATAAGTAAGACAAGACTACATAAGCAGAGTACTTTAGCTTGTAAAGCAATTCCAGTCTTTTGAATGCATGTTCAGACATTATGATCTACTGCTTTCTAACTTCAAACATAATGCAACAATATTGCCATTTCAAACATTGAACAGATGGTTATGTGCATATTACTTTTATGGAACGTGCAGTTTTAAATTTTGAAGGCTGATATCATGTTATCACATTGAAACAGATAAATCACTTTGCATTCTTTTGGTTCCCTCTACATTCTTAATATTTTTCTCTGATATGAGTTTGAATATGAATTCACAATTTTCCCATCTGACTTACAGTTTGAGATACATACACCACTGCACCTCCCTGAACTATATGGTTTAGAAGTAGACAATTTCTGATTGTCTGGTTTCTTAACCAACTGCTTGGTGTCATCTGGAAAATTACATGCTGGTGATAGCATAAACATTTCGTCAACTGCTGGGTTTCCTGCTCTGTGGTTTTTAAGGTTTTTATCCCTCTGAAATGACTACAACATTCAGCTTTACCTTTTCATATGCTACAGTTAACAGTGTGCACAGACTTTACTGTGGGTGAGAAATTACTTAATTATGGGTGATATATCATATTGGTATATTGTAGCATTTCTACATTGCACTGAGTTCTACAGATGCATCTTCATTTTCTCGAGCCTGTAGTACCTTGCCTAAACTGGTGTTAAGTGCATTAGTTCAGTCTGTTGTAAGAATCCAGTTCTGACCACTGTGCATTCTGACCATTCCGACTATGTACCTTTCTTTCATGTATACATCAAGCTTTGGTTCTAAGATCATCTTCACTGTTTGAATCATTTATTACTTCATCCAAATTTATTCCATAGCAGTCTAGATTCTGGATTAGGGCTCTAACCTTGCTCCTGGATACTGGCATATAGTTTCACAATTTCTTTGTCTTTCTAGTTATGGTTGATTTGATAACGATTCCATATTTTGCATTAATTCAATCATTAGCCTCTCTTCCTCTGTCCTTTGTATTAAGTGCTTCTTAACTATATGCATATGTGCATGCTCTTTCATCTGGTTCATATATTTCTTTTGTCAGATTACAAGGTTATATCTAATAGTCATAGGGCAGTAAGGACAAGCAACCCATCACTTGCCCCATATCCTTTTTCCTTTTTACTGTTCTACTTTTTGTTCCAGATCTTCTCTCATCTGTTGTGGCTCAAACTATTATAAAACACAAGAAACTCTAATGTTGCTGGTGGCGGTGATACTATCTCGTTCTATTAGTCTGTTATGGCCGAATAACATTCTGAATGAACCCACCTATGAAGTTCTAGAATATCATCGTGTTTCCTACTTCTGATAATTTTTTTTCAATGACTTTCACAGCCCCATTTTCTTGCTTACATTTCCTAAAATCTGCGTTTCCATATTAGCATTATTTCAAATGCACTGCTCTCTGCACCAGTAGTAACAAGTGAAAAGCAAGGGATTCAAGAAAAAGTTAAGCCAGTTCAGTGATACAACCATTAATAAAATGCCCTTTTAAGTTACTTTTTTTTTTAATTTATTTTCAAAGTACTATTTATAACAAAATTTACATCACCACTTTCAGTTGAGGGAGACTCCTATGCTGAACAATATTCCTAAACTAATAGTTTTCAGCAACAGGACCATGCATTATTGATCAGAGATTAATCACCCATGATAGAAGTTTCACATTACATATTATATTACCCATTTTTATACATTTCCATAGCATTTAACAATATATAAGATGAGATAATAGAAAACTGAAAAAAGAAATTCCTAGGTTTACATAAAATTAGCTTGCAAATTCAATAACTAAAGCTATGCACAGCACCTGAGTCCTGTCTGCAAACATACTACTTTGCCTTGCTCTGCATTGTCAGTACTTTTCTTTATCTTCTTCTGTTCCCCTGGAAAGATCAGGAAATGTACTTCTTGGGCTGAGCAATGAACCTCAAATATACATCTTCTTTTTATGTTGCCTCCTGCTGAACCAGTAGAGACAAATTAAATGTTATGTCTTATACACTGGAGTATATGGACACATGAAGTATTTACTTTACTTAAGGCCTGCTAAAGATACATAGATAGATAGATAGATAGATAGATAGATAGATAGATAGATAGATAGATAGATAGATAGGTAGTGTGTGTGTGTGTGTGTGTGTGTGTGTGTGTGTGTGTGTGTGTGTGTGTGTGTGTGTGTGTGTGTGTGTGTGCATGTGGTGACAAAGTTATAGGTAATAAACATTCAGGTTCCACAATCACAAATCCTAACATTTATTTAAATGCCATTTTCACCCCTTTTTGTAAACTTTTGCTCTGGGTCCACTCATACTCCTCCTTTAGCATAACCAATTCTGCAGTCACAGCACACACACACACACACACACACACACACACACACACACACACACACACACACACACACACACACACACACACACACACACACACACGCACACACACACACACAAACATATTGTTTCAGGACCTTGTGATACATGAAATAGCAGGTACTTTAGATTTAGCTAATGAGTTTTATGATTAGCAGTGAAGCTATGAGTCTTCAATGAAGTTCCGTAATCCTACACTATAAGATGTTTTAGTATGATACAAACCAGACTCCGATGTTTCCATTTATCCCTTTTGTGCTGCACTTTTCTTGTTAGGTTAGTATTTCCCATTGGCTTCAGTGGCCTGTGTTAACTGTCTATGTTGTGACAATATAGAACTTTTAGGTAGTTTGCCTATGTTTTTGGGAACAGAGTCTTTTGCTGGCGATTTCCTATTATGGAAATGACATACTTTAATCTATTTTTGTTTTGTTTTGTTAGTTATTTTTAATGGGTTTAAGTACTGTAGTAAGGGTTGATTATGTCAGGATGGTTAAGTTTTATTATACAATGACCCCCCCCCCACATTAATATTCCAAAACGTGCACGCTGATTGGTCAGCGTGCAGGTTGCAAATCAGAGTTATAGTACTGGAAAAAGGTCCAGTCGCCCAGACTTTTTCCATTAGTATAACTCCTTTTTTACAGCAACGGAGAACGCAAGATCTCCGTTGCTTTTTTACATGCTGTCTCACTATGTTAAACGAGTTTAACATAGCAAGAGAGCTTTAAAAAAAGTAATGGAGATCTTCCTATCTCCGTTGCTTTTTTTAAAGGTGTTTTGCTATGTTAAATGAGTTTAACATAGCGAGACAGTGTGTAAATGAGTTTAACATAGCGAGACAGCTTTAAAAAAAGCAACGGAGATTCTCTGTTGCTTTTTTTAAAGCTATCTTGCTATGTTAAACTCCTTTAACATAGTGAAACAGTTTGTAAAAAGCAACGGAGATCTTGCTTTCTCCGTTGCTTTTTTCAAAACTGTCTCGCTACATTAAATGGGTTTAACATAGCGAGACAGCTTTAAAAAAAGCAACAGAGATTCTCCATGGCTTTTTTTTAAAGCTGTCTTGCTATGTAAAACTCCTTTAACATAGCGAGACAGTTTGTAAAAAGCAACGAAGATCTTGCTTTCTCCGTTGCTTCTGCCCACAGCTCTGATGTACTGCGTAAGCATACACATGTGCAGTACATCAGAACTGCCGCAAAATACCAGACAGCTGCGGAAGGGCAGTAAGGAGGCATTATACCATGCCATTATTTAAGAAAAGTAATTATTTTTTTTCTTAAATAATGTCATTGTATAATAGCAATAACCCACGCCTGGATGTGGGTAATGATGGATTTACCCACAGTTGTCTTTGTTTGGCCACTCGGGCTTCACCCTTGTGACCAAACAACACCAGCCGTGGGTAAATCCAGCATTACCCACACCCAGGCGTGGGTTATTACTATATTATTTACTTTTTTTAGTAGTTTGTTCTTAGTTTACAGAGTTAGAACTGAGTTATTTTGCTGATAGTGCCATTTTCTTATTGGTAGTTGTCCTATTTTTTTTTTCATTTTAACTTTTGACATTTTAAAATGAATGAGTTTAATTTCTAGGAAGTTGATTTTGACGAACAGTGTTGCTTTTTGCAGGTTATGTATGTATTTTATGTACATAGTATGTGACATTAGAATTTTTGCATTGATGTGATTGGAAATGCAGTGATGGTTTACATTATTTTTATTTCTTGTTATATTTTAACAATTTGTATGTATAGGTTTGAAAGGTTACTTTTAGTGAGATATGATGCTTTGCCATTGTGTGCATCCATATTTTGTATGTGCCACTGTATGAATTAAAACAAAATAAAACATGTCTTGCAGTACTAGCTATTTTTAGTGAGCAGTACAGACCTCTCAGCTGTCCTTATTTTGGAGGAATATTTCTGTTTTCAGGCCTGATTTACCCCTGTCTGAGGATGTACCTAATTTTTTAGGTACATCCCTATTTTCAAGCTTGATTTACCCCTTCACACATGTTTTTTAATTACCTTCATCGTTCATGATTTTTGAAGATATTACATCAAAAACCATACTACATGGTCAACATACGTACCCCCTTTTTAGATGCCAAAATAAATGACCCTATGTGATATAATTCTGCAATACAGTTCATTAAAGTCTACAGATTTTACACTGTCTATTTGATAATGTGCTTCTATTTTTCCATAATTTTTAGCTTTGTTTTTAAAGTGTTTCTGGGTAGTATCCCACATTTCTCCTGGAAGCAGAGAGAGTTATATGTTATCTGATATTCTAATTTTATGCTAACTAGATGTTCAGATTTTTATCTGGTTATTCCTACTTTTCAAGGGCCTTTGTTCCTATTTTCAATATTTGTGGGATGAGAGGTATGAAAATGGTAAGTTTATATGATATATGAATTAAAAATGTAGAAAGCTATCAATGACATGATAAGAGAATAAATAAATATATTCATAGGTTGGTACTAGGCTATCGGCCCTAGGGCCTATACAAGCCTAGCCATAACAATTCCCTGGATATTTCTTCCCACAGTATTTACTTCCTTGGGCCCCTGTCTAGCAGGGCGACTGACGTGATCCCCAGGGTAAATTTCCTTTCTCCCATCCAATCATCAAGGTTCCTTTTGAAGATGGTCAAAGAGGCGCTCTGCTTGACATGCATGGGCAGTCTATTCCAGAGTATGGGGAGTCTCTGGGTCAGGAGCCTAGCCCTCCAGCATGTTTTGTTCATTGTGATGACAAGGTTTAGATCCCTGGAGCGTGTGACTCTGAGGGACTGGGATTTCTTTAAGTGGAGCATGTCCAACAGCTCAGGGTTTGACATGGCCTTGTATGTTAAGCAGAGAGTGCCTCTGAGTAGATGATATGCCACAGAGTATAGCTGGAGTTTTTTTAGACGGTCAGCATAGGGCATCTGCTTTAGGCCTTTGATTATTTTAGTGAGGTATTTCTGTGGCCTTTCCAGCTGTTGCAGATGTCTTGTGAGGTATATACCAAAGGGGCATTGTACTCTATAATCGTTCTAATGAAGGATGAGTACAGTGGGACAATGACCTCCTTTTTTCTGGATGAAAAGCCCTTAGTGATGAGCTGTGCCACATAGAAGGATTTCCTGACTGTTGTGGCGATGTGGTTATCAAAGGTGAGACCACTGTCCACCTGTGCCCCTAAGTCTCTCATCACACTTTTGATGATTAGTGTACTGCCACCTATGTGGTAATTCATGGGTACATGTTTTTCCCAAAGGGGATAACTATACGTTTATTAATTATTGATTTGTGTTCACTTACCAGCAAAGTCCAGCATGACACAACCCTTCGTAGCAGAGATCCCAGGAGGAAAGCTCCATAAAGCTATAAGTTGTAATCACGTACCATGCAGAATTTTAACACAGATATATACTTAGAATTAAAAATGACAAATATATGCATACATTTACATTAATTCTAGAAATTATAAAATAATTATGTGTACAATTTTGTCTGCGAATCTGGGCATCTTGAGGCAATGTAGAAATTGCCTCATGTACACAGACAACCCTCTCCTCCTACCACCCAACACTACAAACTGTGAGAAATTAACTTATCTAGCCAAACTGGAGGTAAAGCTCTCTCCAACCAAGACTGAACTTGACAGTCATGAGGAGAAGGTAAACATTTGCACCACACCACACTCATCACATAGTCTCACTAAATCTACACCACCAAAATCCACACATAGTAACACAAAAACATTCATGTAGGCTCTCAATAATTATCTGCCTAAACAACAAAGACATCCAAAGCAGAAACACAAGCAACCTCCATCCCTCAACACAACCCAAATGACACATAGCCCACAGACTCAGTGTGCCACTCAACCACAGACAATAAGGCAAAACAATGTACCCAACACACTAGTCATAGGTGACTCTATAGTCAGGCACACTGATGTCCCACTCTCCAGGCTAAACAAGGAGAAGGTTACTGTCAGCTGCCTGTCAGGTGCCAGGATCCGCCACATAACCCACGCACTCAGGTCACTCCATAACAAGTACAAATATGACTCCGTCATTGTCCATGTTGGTGTGAATGACCTGAGACATACCTCCCTGGACTACATGAAAAGAGACATGGAAGAGCTCTCCAATCTTGTAGCCCAGGCAGGTATGACACTAGCCCTGAGTAGCATTCTGCCATCACCCAGAATGATACCACAGTACAAGGACAAAATGATTGATTTCAACAATTGGCTAAGCTTGTGGTGTCATTCTAAGGGGATCCAGTATCTGTCTGTTTGGGATGACATGGTCGACAGACCATGATGCTTTGCCACAGCTGGCCTGCACCTGTCACCCCTGGGATTCCGGATACTGGCTAAGGCTCTTGCTGACCCTATAGTGCCTTTTCTAGGCAAGGTTCAAATGACAAATTCACCACCATAGCAGGAACAGGCAAGCAAAAACTGATGGTAATGCTACTCAATGCTAGAAGCCTAAATCTCAAAATGCACTCATTCGAGGCACTCCTTAAAATGGAGATCATCGATAGCTGTGCAGTGACTGAGACCTGGTTTAAGGCTCCAGAGAGCACCCCTGTACTACCAGGCTATAACTCATACCACACTTTTTGGCCCTGTAACCTGGACCGAAACACCAAAGGCAGAGGTGTGTCCATATTCATTAAGGATATCCACACCTCCAGACTAGTTGCTTAGCATAATGCATCCGAGGTTATCCAAGTGCAACTAACTCTGGGCAAAACTGCAATCCAAATTGTAGCTTGCTACAGATCTCCCACCATACCCCAGGATTCCCACTCCTCTTTTCTTGATGTACTGGAAAATATTAGGGTTCAACCAAACACCCTAATAATGGGCGACTTCAACTACCCCACCATTAACTGGGAAAACTACTCATGTACCAACTCCTTAGCTCAACGCTTTCTAGAATTCATAAACTTCAATGCCCTGGATCAACTTATCCACACCCCCAATAGGGGCAACAAAATCCTAGACCTAGTCATTACCAACATGAGTGACTGGTGTGCCACACCTGAAGTCAACTCCTCGTTGGTCCGATCAGACCATAAGCAAATCACCTTTGATATCCACATCCCGCCCCCACCCCCCATTAAGAAAACCACAGTAAAAAAATTCTCCAAAGCCAACTTCATGCTTCTTAAGACAGAAGTGGTGAACTTCATGACACTCATGCAGAAGTACAATACAATTACAACGGCTGATTCCTACACAAATGCACTCTATAAGCAGTTAAACAAGTGCATGGATTGTGCTATCCCAAACAGAACCAAGACGCTATCCTACAAAAAAAAGGAAGCCAATCTGGTGGTCCCCTGCCATAAAAAAAACTGTAGAACAGAAAGAAGAAACTGTTGCAAAAGAGAGTAAAATTCCATGAGTGGAGGAGCTCCCTGGTCAGCCTCAGTAAGAAGCTGAGATCCATTATAAGATCCTCCAAAGCTAGCTATGAAAACAAAATCACCACTAATTCTAAGGACAACCACAAGGCATTCTATAGCTATGTCAAGAATCTCGATGGCGACATCCAGATCTGCTCTGAGTTATAGCACAACGGCATGAAAATTACAGAACCAACTGATGTTGCCAACATCCTGGCAGATAGGTTCAGTGCTAACTTTACCCCCCCTCTCACCCACTAAATGGCCCATATCTATACAGGAAGAATGCAGAGTCCCTGTAATCACAACTACGCAGGTAAAAGCTACACTCTCTAAAGCCAAAAACACAGCATCCATGGGACCAGACAACATACCAGGCTGCATTTTACATGAACTTCAGAATGAACTGGCTCCCCACTTAAGCACCATGTTCAATAACAGCCTCGCATCAGGGTTTGTACCCACTGAATGGTGCACAGCAACAGTTATCCCACTCCACAAAGGGGGAGCCACCACTGATCCTGGGACCTATCGACCTATTAGCCTAACGAGCCTGGTCTGCAAGGCCATGGAACGCATTATTATGGAACTCATTAACAAAGACATTGGTAACCTCCAAACTCTGGATCCCTCCCATTTCGGGTTTGAGAAAGGCAAATCATGCCTTCTGAACCTGATTGGCTTCTTTGAGGCAGTCACCAAAGCCGTAGATGAGGGAAAGGTGGTTCACACAGCCTATCTTGACCTCGCCAAGGCTTTCGACACCACCCCCCATTCTGGAATTATAGCTAAACTCACTAAACAAGGTATAAATCCCTACATCACAAGATGGGTTTCCAACTAGCTCACTGACAGAACCCACACTGTAAAAGTTGCAAACTCCAAATCTGACCTCAAAGCAGTGACAAGTGGAGTACCACAGAGTTCCGTCCTGGGACCTCTCCTGTTTGGTATCTATTTCTCTAAAGTACAGGCTAACAGAGAAAGCCTCTGGATAATGAAGTTCACAGAAGACTGCAAACAAGGAGCTATAGTCAAGTCCCCAAATGATGTGGACATCCTACAGAAGGGCCTCGCTGAGACAGATGCCTAGTGTCAGAGCCATGGCCTCAAGCTCAATACCAAAAGGTGCAGTGTCATCCCCTGTGGTAAAAACTCTGTACCCATGAACTATCACATAGGCAGCAATCTACTTAACACCGAATGTGTGATAAGAGACCTTGAGACCCAGGTGGACAGTAGTCTCTCCTTTGATAGTCACATTGCCACAGTAGTCAGGAAGTCCTTCTACATGGCACACCTCATCATAAAAGTGTTCTCATCCAGGAAAAAAGAGGTCATTGTTCCTCTCTACTCGACGCTCATTAGACCCATTATAAGTACAGCGCCCCTTTTGGAATGTACCTCACAAGACATCTGCAGCAGCTGGAAAGGCCACAGAAGTACCTCACGAAGAAGATTACTGACCTCAAACAAATGCCCTACACTGACCGTCTCAAAAAACTCCAGCTTTACTCCATAGCACATCACCTACTCCAAGGTGATCTCTGCCTAACATATAAAGCTATGTCAAACCCAGAGCTGTTGGACATGCTACACCTAAAGAAATCCCAATCCCTCCGAGCTACATACTCTAGTGACCTAAACCTTGTCACCACAATAAACAGGACATGCTGGAGGGATAGATTCCTGTCCCAGAGACTTCCCATACTCTGGAATAGGCTACCCATCTATGTCAAGCAAAGTTCTTCATTAGCACTCTTCAAGAAAAATCTTGATGAGTGGATGGGAAATAGGAAATACACCCCGGGGATCACTTCTGTGTCTCTGCGTGACAGTGGCACAATAAAATAACTTTCTTGGATGGCGTAAGCCAAGGAATCTTGTTGGCTAGACTTACGTAGGTCCTTGGGCCGATAGCCTAGTACCTACCTATGAACCTATGAACCTACCATACAATCACTGTTACAATGAATTAAATTAAATTAAAACAAAATAAAATATTTATTTACTTATTTCACATTTAACGGGTTGGTCCAGCTGGGTAAGAATTTACTCTTTTTCAGTGGAGACCTGAGGGGAAAAGCCCCAAACAGACATGCAAGTAGAAACAAGTTTACAGTAATACAGAGCAAAACAACATCAAGAATACAATGGATAAGAAAAATAATGTACTCCATGGAATTATACATAGCTTTATACATAAAAAAGTATAATAATAAGGTTGTAAAAGGAAAAACAATAATAAATCCAGAAGGTATGCAGTAAGGGAAGTAAGGTTATAGGTATTATTTTGAAAAGAAACATGGTATTATTGGATTAGTGAGAAGTGGAGAATTGTGTATGTGCAGAGGGCCTCAAATCTGTGGATGAAACTACTGCAGAAGTAAAAAAGTGGAGAAAGGTGTATGTACAGGGGGCCTCAGATCAGAGGAAGAAATGGTGTAGAAGAAGAAAGTAGTAGAGGAGGGATGTAGTGATGTAGAGGGAGGAAGGGTGTAGACGGGAGAGCAGTTAGATATAGTAAGTTATAGAAAGAAGAAATGTCTTCTATGTCCTGCAGTGCTATTTAGCAGTCAACCAAACCACCATTATGCACAAGTACCAAGTGGAATGAAAGCTTCCTTGCTCCCACTTCTATGAACATAGAGATAGTCTGCATTATGTGTGCTATACTTACCCTGTAAAATCTTGTAAAATCCCATTGAAATACAGGGTACACAGTGCCATCAGTGGGTGCATACTAGCTTGACCCATGGAATCCAGTCATTAAGACTGATGCATATTAAATGAGACAGTCCGTGTACCACTGAAATAAATGAAACAGTGAAATGTTTTTCAAGGCACTATTTTTTTTTCTTGTGACACACTGAGTAAACTGGTGAAGACATCCACAGTACTATATATTCTTTACATTACAGAAGAAGAATAAGAAACCAGTCTGTATAATTTTTTAGTAACCTTGACAACAATATTAGTAAAAGATATTCTAATGCTCCATATCTCTGTACATTTTCACAGACAAGATGCCTATTGCAGTCTGCAGTGATATGAGGCTGCTGTTCATTTAAATTATGTTTTTTATCAAAGGCGAAATCAGATGTCTGCTGCAGTTAACTGTAATGGCATTTGGATTGACGTAATTCTCTGGTTGCATTGAATGGATTTATACTTTATTTTAACTGCACTTCTGGATTTTGCCAAACCATGTTAGTTATGGCATCTTACATTGCTGTTACAATTACTAAAATTCCAGCTGTTGAATATATGCATCAATGTAGCAGAAAATCTTAACATTTAGGGTTATGCACAAGCAATTAGTTCTGGGCATTTTTTCCATAGCTGTATGGTCCCCTTTTACCAGCAATGATAGTTTTACCTTATGGTTCATGGCTCTATTATCAGTAGCACTGACATTCATTCGGATCAGTACTTCTTAGCACTAAACCTTTTGCAGAGAAGTGTACATGGAGTAGACAATATAATCACAAGGTTTGTGAGTGTGACAAGCTTGTAAGTGTAACATCATATACTGTGCACATAAAATAAGGATAACTATCACTAGTCATAAAACATACTAATTTGCAAAACAGAAAAATGGTGCAGGGTGGGTACTTTTTCTGCTACACGCATTGCCCATCCAGTAACCTATTGCTGCCATGAGTGACCCACACAGATTTACAATCTTAATTCAAGGAAAGTCATTACAAAAGTAAATCATAACATTTGCATAAAATCTCAAGCAATGAAAAAAAATAATTTAGTGGACCCTTACAGGATTCCCTGCAGCACAGCTGAGCCATATCTGATCCTAATTCTATATTGCACCTTTGCTATATAATATTTAATAAATATCTTGATAAGAAAGATTCCTGAGCTATGCTGCAGAAGTACAAACAGCATCTTTGCCTTAATGGTCCCTGAAATGTTTTATTATACTTATAGAAAAAAACAATACAGTTGATCATCCATTTTGAGAAGATTTCATGGGATCATAGGTAGGTACTAGGCTATTGGCCCTAGGGCTTATATAAGCCTAGCCAAAAATGTACCCTGGCTTTCGCCACCCAAGAAAATTATTTTCCTGTGCCCCTGTCGAGCAAAGCCACAGAAGTGATCCCCAGGGTGAATTTCCTATCTCCCATCCAGTCATCAAGATTTTTCTTGAAGAGTGCTAATGAGGAGCTCTGTTTGACATAGATAAGTAGTCTGTTCCAGAGTATGGGAAGTCTCTGGGACAGGAATCTATCCATCCAGCATGTTCTGTTTATTGTGATGACAAGGTTTAGGTCCCAAGAGCGTGTGGCAAGGAGGGATTGGGATTTCTTTAAGTGGAGCATGTCCAACAGCTCTGGGTTTGACATAGTTTTGTATGTTAGGCAGAGATCGCCTCTGAGTAGGCAATATGCGATGGAGTAAAGCTGGAGTTTTTTGAGATGGTCTGCATAGGGCATCTGTTTTAGACCAGTAATCCTCTTTGTGAGGTATTTCTGTGGCCTTTCCAGTTGTTGTAGATGTCTTGTGAGGTACATACCAAAAGGGGCATTGTACTCTATAATGGGTCTAATGAGTGATGAGTAAAGAGGAACAATGACCTCTTTTTTTCTGGATAAGAAACTTTTGTGATGAGGTGAGCCATGTAGAAGGATTTCCTGACCACTGTGGCGATGTGATTATCAAAGGAAAGATTACTGTCCACCTGTGACCCAAGGTCTCTTATCACATTTTCGGTGTTAAGTAGACTACCAGCTATGTAGTAGTTCATGGACACAGAGTTTTTACCAAAGGAGATGACAATACACTTTTTGGCATTGAGCTTCAGACCGTGGCTTTGACACAAGGCATCTGTCTCACTGAGGCCTTTTTGTAGTATGTCCACATTGTTAGGAGTTTCGATTATGGCTCCAAGTTTGCAGTCATCTGCAAACATTGTTAGCCATAGACCTTCTGTGTTATCCTGTACTTCAGAGAAGTAGATACCAAACAGGAGAGGACCCAGGACTGAACCCTGTGGTACTCCACTTGTCACTGGTCTGAAGTCGGATTTGGAGTCTGCTTCTTTCACAGTGTGGGTTCTGTCAGTGAGCCAGTTGGCAACCCATCTTGTGATATAGGGATTTATACCTAGTTTAGTGAGCTTATCTATAATTGCAGAGTGGGGGATGGTGTTGAAAGCCTTGGTGAGATCTAGATAAGCTGTGTGAACCACCTTACCCTCATCTATGGCTTTGGTGACTGCTTCAAAGAAGTCAATCAGGTTTAGGAGACATGATAACAGGTAAGCCTTTATTATCTTTCATGAAAGAAACAAAACAAGGCCATATTTTCTGACTCCTTCTGTTAAAATAGGACAAAACATTTACCATATATAAACTCTACCCCCCCCCCCTTTATTTTGATAGATGGGGAAAAACAGTGATAATTTAATTGAGATATTAAGGTAATTGCCATTGAAAGCTTTAGGCATAAAACAAGACCCTTTCATTGCAAAAGATTATACAAGATTACACATTAGAAATTCCAGTTCTAAAATTCTCCTGCCTGAATGCTATTTTTTAAACACCTTTGCTGAATTATCACTTGTAACATAGGGAAAAAGTATTTTCATGATGAGTGCTTCAAAGCTGCTAAGCCTGTAGGTTCTAAAGTTGCTACGGTAAGTTTCTGTAGCATAAGTTTTAACTCCCTAGATGGGGATATTTTGTGTTTTAAAGATGTTAAATAGAGGACATCTCACAGAAAACATTTAACTCAAGACTCAGATGAGAATTATGAAAAGTACTGAATATATGCTGAGGTAGCAGAAAATTTCCAATTGATTGAAAAATAAACTAACTTAGTATTAAATAAGTGATTAAAACAGTGGATCTAAACTTTCTCTTGTTGACTATACAGCATATATTTCTCACTTCTGAATAAATGATTTCTGAATCAGAAGCCTCATTAATTCTTTGGGAACACTAAAGACTTCTACATAACATAAAAGTTGGAACTGTTGGGAATTAAATCCTTACACACAAGTTGAGACACTGAGAGATTTCAGTTTGGGTTAGAAAACTGCCCTAGTAATGTGATAGCAGTGTCTTGTCGAAAGGAAAGAGAAAAGTTGCATGTGCTTAAAGACTCAGAGAAAACAAGTTGTTGGAGTCAAGCTGGAAACACAGGAATCACTTTTGGCTTAATTTCGTTTTAAGAAGTACCGAGTACTTTTTGGATGAATTGGAATAAATAGAAAATGTATAATCAGTTCCTGAGTTCATGGAAAAGACAGGTATTTGCTTCTACACATTTCAATGATGTATGAGAGAGAGAGAGAGAGAGAGAGAGAGAGAGAGAGAGCAATATAGTACGTAGAAAAAGTTTACTGTTATTGTGCCCCGTAGTAATACAAACTGTTGAAATACAGTGCTGCTTGTTTTCCAGCTGTACATTAGATACAAAGGTTTGCTGAGAGCAGCTGCAAATGAATTCTGCTCCTATGAAAGATGAATTACCCTCAGAAGCAGGTTATATTCAACTGCAAACTGCTGTATGAACATTGATTCAACTGTATACCTGGTAATATTACACATCTCATTGTCTGTTGATGTTCAGTATTACTTTTATATTTGTTTGTATGGATCTGAAGAGGGCCAAGGACAAAACTGGCTTGAAAATTCTGTGAAACTTTTGATCTTGTTCATTTCTCATACATACTAATGGAAAAACTGTCTTTCTTGAAAAAATGTCAGTAATTCAAGCATGTTTCAAAGAGTCTGATGTCCAGCATTGTAGAGGTACTATAGGATGAAGTGGCATTTCTGTTGACAGATAATGTGGCTTTGCCCACCAGAGGAACTGTTTTCATATAGCTTACATGCTTACTAACTTAATGCATTTATTAATGTGAATTTGTTTACTGGGGTAGAGAACCGATCAATTTCAGTCTTAGCCTGGGATCAATAAATGGTCAGACATACAAAACAGACAACAGTATAATAATACATTAGTCACAGTAAACAGTGCAATGGTAGCATAGTTCTTAGGATACATGGTATGATACAACTTTGCTGAGATAGTCTGCTAATGAATTCTACCCCCTGAAATAAGAATTACCCTCAGAAGCAGGTTGTATTGAAGTGAAAATTACCATAAGAACACTGCTTCTACTGTATAGCTGATAATATCACACAGCTCATTTGTTGATGTTTCATATTACTTTTATATTGCGTGCAGATTTTGACCCCCACCACTGCTACCAATAGTTGATGGGCACCAATATGTGTCTTCCTCATGCTGGGCCAATAATCAAGTAGCCTGAATCCTCACCACTGATGGTGGAGAGGGACGTGCACTTGGAATACAAATGGATACACTCAGTATTTCCAGATGCAGACCTCACTGCATCAAGTACAGTTTCCATTAAGAGCACACAGGGAACACACTCAGCTCAGGGTCTTGATGTCTCTATATCTGTCTCCCTCCAGATCTCCAATAATACTCCCCACTGGTACAGCTGTAAGGTTATGTCCTCAGCTAAGTGTCCAAGCCAAGTCCTCCAGCATCCTCTCTGTGAACCCAGTGCTTTGCATCCCTGCCTCAAGTAGCTGACACACACAAAAGAGATTTGATTTTTCACACACACATCTGGGAAAGGCTGGCACAGATGTACCTGCTGTGCCCCCTTCTGCCCAGAGTATAAGGTAGTCATCACTGCCACCAGACACTTCACAATCAGCTACTCTTAGGCCCTTAACAAAGGTTGTCCAATTATACTGTGTAATATTAATATTAGTACAAATGTAGTAGTTCACCAAGATGGCTAGGCATTCTGGAGTGGCCCATACTGTGTCACCAAATAAATACAAGCACTCTCACAGGTTAGATAGTCTCTGCAAGAACCAGCCACAATAAAAGTTTTAAATATATTTAATAATAAATAATAAAAGAGCATGAAAATACTGAATATATATTCACAGTAAGCCACATAGTTTAACTCATAGAAAATATTGAAAACAATCATGATGGACAGACTCATACAAATAAAGAAAAACAATCTCTAACCTAAGCTTCACTTTACTCCTCACTGAATTTAAGAACATTTTACTGTTCCCCACTAACTTATTTGGGAAAGGCAAGATGAAATACATGAGCAGTCTATTTAGTCAGGCTCCCCAAAAAGAATACTCTATATTCTGAGATTACTCCCTGTAAAATATAATATCCAAGATGACTTGAATAATGACCTCATCTGGTCACCTGAATCTAGGTTCTCACAACATCTTCTTTTGAAGTTTGAGACAGGAATTGAGCATAGATGGCTGCAATACACACCCAAATGTTTATGGCAGTGCCTGGAGGCCTCCCCTCTTTTCAATGAGCTAATGAACAAAGACTCTGTTCCAGACCCAGTGTCTCAGGTCCTACACAGCACTGTGGGGTGCCTTTAAATGATTTAACAACTCATTTACATTTCCCTTATGTTTCGAAAATAAACCAGCTGGTTAACCATTGCTGTGCTGGTATTCTCTATTCGAACATATACATTTAATTCAGATAACATAATACATGTACATTTCTCTTCATTTCAGCAGGGTGCACTGTTAATACATTTTAACATGATTAACACAAGCAATCACAAATACATTTTCAGCACAAGTATCTGTACAGGTCAGTTTGATATACCAATGACATATAATTATTTACAAAATTCCAGCTAGCTATGCTGGCACAAGTCATATATCCACTGCCCTACATGTCCCTGGCATGGCTGGCAGTATCTCCTATTGTCACATATATGTTGCTTGATTTCAGATGTTTTCAGTAGCCACTTGCCTTTTTCATGTATAACATTGCAGAAAAACATGCTGAAGAAGAAATATCTTCATTTATGCTGAGTCCAGGACTGCCCATAAAAAAAAGCTAATGTCTGTCATGAAGCAAGAATAATTTAATTGCTGTTACACCCAGTCCATGAATCAGATCTACTATCATAAATCTGATGATGCAGAATGTCCTGGGTATAGGCCACTGTTAAAAAGTCATCATTATTTATTTATTGGTTGATTGACTGATTGATTTTCTTTGTTTGTTTGCTTGTGTGTGCATTTACACATTGTTGATTCAGTTGACCATACAGGTTGGTGCCCACACACAGTGGTAACATGGAGAAGTGGTACATAGCCTAGATAAACAGACCAAAACGTAGGAAGTCATTTGGAAAGGTCCATAAGTCTTTTTCTTCTTTTGGTTAGGAGTCACCACAGTGGATCACCTGTTCGCTCATGATTGGCAGTGGAGTTTTATAGTGTCGAGTTGCCAGCCAGGCGCCCAACCTTCCACAGAAGGCACATACACACTCACACCTAGGGCCAATTCAGAGTGTCCAATCCACCTACAGCATGTGGGAGGAAACTGGAACACCCAGAGGAAACCCACATGACAGACATGCAGACTCCAGACAGAAGGCGCCCAAACTGAGAATTGAACCGGAGAACCTCTTGCTATGAGGTGACAATGCTAACCGCTGCACCACTGTTGCTGCCCTTGGAAAGGTCCATAAGTAAATAACAAAAAAATGATAGCTATAGTATTGCATGACAACATTAGAAAATAAACACTGCTAGACAGTTTCAGATTGTTCACTAATTACATTTTATACTGGTAGGATCTAAAGGACTTAATACCAAATAAGAAAGTCTGTGTTATTTATTTATTGATGTATTTATTTATTTTTCCTTGTGGCTCAAAACAATGATATACATGCAAATTGTTTTTCTGACTGAAAAGTTCAAAAGTATCATTAAAATGTTTTTATGATTCAGGAACTAAAAATAATTATCTGTTTCTCAGAGAAAGTGATATTTCTGTCATTCTACTTGTTCTGGTAAAAAACATATTTAAAAAAATGCTGTGAAACATTCCAAAATTTGAGATGCTGTTATAACATTACCCCGGATTCACGAATCCTCCGTGTAAGACTTAATAAGTCTTACTCGGAGGCTGCAGTTGAATGGTACAATGTTAGCGTTCCATGAATATGCATGAGGGCACGCTGACCCAACCGTAAGTCGTACACGAACCGTGTAAGAAAGCAGGGGGCGTGTCCGACTGCCGAGCAGTCTAAATGTCCACGTCTCTGCAAGTGTTTGAAAAGTAAAAGCAAATACACAAGAGCGAGTCTGCTCAAATGTCCCTGCACAAACACCGCACTCCCTGATATTGTAAACCCCCATCACAGTTATAAAAATCAAAACATTAAATTTATTTCTTTAAATTCCCAAAATAGCTGCCCGTATTTGCACGTGTGTGCGTGGGAGTGCTCATTGCTTAGCTAGAGTTAGCAATTCTGACATGGAAGTGCATAAGAAAGAATGTTTAGCAAATTACACCAAATAGCAATAGCTTAATGGTAGCACATTTGCACAAAGAAGAGGCATTCACGGTTCAAGTCCCACCACTCCCCTTAGTATTTATTTTTAAATCAGTATATGAAATAATACCAGACAAATATGTGTAAATAGTACTAAAATGCAGTGAAATGGCCAATGTATCAGTGAACAAAATAAATATTTTAAATGATCCTGACATATAATTGCCTGCAGTTAAGCAGCGCTTCACCCAGCGCAATAGAGTTGCCCATAGTTTAATAACGGTTAACCCAGTGCAATAGAGGTGCCCAGAGTTTAATAACAGTTAACCCAGCACAATAGAGGTGCCCATAGCGAAATAGCACTTTAACCAGTGCAATGTGTTTGCGTGGACGTGCGTGCTGCGCCAACCAGGGCACCGAGGAGCAACTTAGAGCAAAGTTGCTTAAACGCAGCCACACCCCCTAGACTGTCTGGACAGTATGAAAATAAAATGAATGACAAGGTTTGAACCCAGAACTCTGTGCATCACAAGCAAACTACAGAATCACTAAGCCATGACAACTTAGGGGAAACAGCCACTGTTAACCTACATATACTTAATAATGGTAGTTTAACCATTACTAAGCAGGTCTGCAGTCAGCCGAGAATTTAAAAAAATGGCCAATCACAAAAAAGTGCGGGAAATGCGGCATATGTAAGCCCCATAGGTGGGAATACATGCTATAACTGATTGTAGCTCACATCTGCAGTTAGAATGGCTGGTGTCGGAGAGGGAACACGCTTCCGAGCGCAACGTTGGGGCATCGAGGAGTCGAAATACATGGTTTGGCTCCTTGTCCACCGTCATGAGTCAAGACTCCTGCAGGGCCAGTTCCAAGGGATGGAGTACAAGGCAGAGGCTTCGAACCGGTTATCTCATGACCTCACCAGTGCCACAGGTGCTCCTTGACTGGTGAGCAGGTCCGTCACCACCATGCAGACCTGAAGAGATGGAAGCAGGACCACCTGAACCAATGGATACAGGAGGCCCGTGGGATGCAGGATGCCCAACAACTGAGTATGTAGCCATGGAATGCAGTATGTAAGAATTGATAATTGAGTATGTATAACGGATAGGTATGTCTCAATATCCCTTCATTTACTTTACAGCTACAGGTGACCGTGCTGCGAATCAGCAAGCCTATGCTGATAGGCTGCTAAGGCTGCACCACCAGGCAGGTTAGTGATTATTCTGCATGTATTGTTATATAAAATATGGGAGAGAGCATGAAAGAAAGTGTTGTAGTCCAATAATACAGCCATAAAATTGCCTGAATAAGTCCTCTGCATGTACTGTCAGATAAAAACGTCAGAGAGGCAGAAAAAGATTGTAGTAAACCATTAAGAAAGGTAACATATATCTGGAATAATATCTCTGCAGGCACTGTCATATAAAAATAAGTGAGAGAGCCTGAAAAAGAGTGTTCTAACCTATTAATAAAGGTATAATATGTCTTGAACATGTCTGCCATATGCACCGTTAAAACAAATAAAGGAGTGAGCTTGTGGAAAAGTGTGTAATGCCATTAATAAAGGTCTAAAACCCAGAGTGTGTCTGTGTCACAGAGTTTGAAATATTGTTGTACCCTTGCATTATACAAATAGTGCTGTTTGAAAAAGTGCTGGCAACCCAGAGTTGTACAGTCCCATGTAAAGTGGGTGATGGAAGTGCTAGTAGCTGTGAAGCATATATACAGTCTGCAACAGTAAGTTACTGGCTGGCATGCATAAGTAAATCTGGCATACGTGTAGCATGTTATTTTTTCCCCAGAAATGTGAGTGTGTGTCAAGAAATGCAAGGTTCTGTACAAATCAAAGTGAAAATGTCATGTGAAAACATCCCAGATATGTAGATAAAGAAATAGAAATGCAATCAAGAAATATGTAGCAGTAACATCTGCATCCTGGACAGTTAGTATGTCAGATATAGGTCAGGCATATATGAAACTAGCCAAACTCATTACACAACCTAATGTATGATGTTAAGTGTAATAATACATGTAGGGGATATACACATGCAGTCACTAGGAATGTAGTGTAGACTATAAGGTTATTATAAGATGTTAACCAAGGTTTTTTTCTACACCCTACTGTATGTGCATAAACCATGCAATTCCACACCTCAATGGGTATGTGTAATCTTAAATATTTGTTGGGACATATGTCCTATTGTTCTATAAATATTTGCATTCACGTTGATGCATGTGCCCTGTTTAAACACCACAATCATGGTGGCCTGTTGCTACCAAACATCCCTGCATGCTGTTGGAATATCCACTGTGGTTCAATATATGCATGTGTTATGCTTGCTGTTCAACTGTTATAACCTTGGTGTGTTGGGTTAATGGGAATATTACTGCATGCTGTTGCAACTAATTTGGAATGCTGTTGTTTATGTTGTAATTAAACACACCTAATCACAGAATGTATGGAAAGGCCGGTCCCAGCAGACCCACCTGTCCCTCCTCAGCTGGCGAGTGCACCTGGCACCAGCAGGTCCAGTGCCCAGCCCGGGCTCCCCTCCACCATTGGTCCTGTGCCACCTTCGGGTGGAAGCACTGCAGGGGGTGGGGCTCATCCCCCCCGTGCAAGCGTGGGCAGAGAAGGGCCACCTGTCACCCTTCGAAGGATCCGGGTTGTGGTGAATAGGGAGATCCAGCATTCAGTCGCTGATCCCCTATGCCAGCTCGAGGCGAGAGTGGCGCATCTCACCGGTGAGCCTACCCATCCTATGCAGCCCCCAACACAGCCACCCTTGGGGCTGTGAAGGTGCAGTGGTGACTGCCCATGGGTGGGGATCTCAGTTTCACTGTTACCATCTGTGGGCTCATGGGCTTGCGATTTCCAAACATCCGACCCCGTCAGTTGTGTTCACCCACCCCATGTGTCATACACCGCCCCTGTATGCGTCTTGTCTGTCTTGTCTGTTTACCTCCCCAACCTACCTCCCTGGACATACCTACTTCCTCTGCCTCACTTCCCACTCTCACCTGAAAAAAAAAAAACAAACAACATGGGCAATCTGTACCCACAAAAAAATTACTCCCTATACATAGCTGCCCATTTCGCACACATGTCCATTGGACATGTAAACTGATAATTATAATTGGCAGTACAGCATACTTTGTTGTCCTCACCCCTCTCCCAGGGGTGGAAGGTTTCAAATATCACTCCAAATTTATTGCATATGCACAGCTGTTCATGGTAAATAAATGGGCAGCTATGGACCTTCCCTACACCCATCCTGCACATCCTAAGCTTGTTTACCTACTGTCTGTCCCTCTTTGTGCCCCCTTTTTCACCACTTTCCTATCTCCCCATTTTCTTTTCTTTCAAATAAATTAGTGTGGGGGTTAGCGGGAGTAAGCACTTTTAAACAGTAGTAAGTGGGTTTAAGCGAGTGTGTGCATGTGTGCGCTTAGCTAAGTGTCGCTAAGCGTCACGCAAACCCGCTTACAACTGCTTAAAAGTGCCTTAGTCACTCTATGGCAGGGCCCTTGTTCTGCTGAGCAGCGAAAGAAAAAACCTCTGCTAGTTCCGAACCCCAGACCATTGACAAAATAGAATGCATGAATTACCACTAAGCCACAGCAGATATACAACCAACTTGGTTCTGAAATAAATATATCATGCATTACAATGAGGGAATGTAAATGGAAATTAGGAATGGTATAACACAAATCCTGTTCTGTGGGTCATTACCAGCAGTTGTTGTGGAATTGCATGACATGACTGTGAAAGGAGAACCAGCCATCCTAGCAGGGAATAATGTTACAGTAGCACCTTGCAAACACCACACACTATCAGACCAGGATAAATACTGCCAACAGGAATACAGTGCAATAACCACACTTGTATGGCAGTTAATTGTGTAAGTCAGAAATAAAGTGCATAATCCCATGTATCCTGTGTTAGCATTTGGAAGGGTGAGTACATGTCTACACTGAGAAGTGTGTACTGGAAGCAGCAACATTCAGGTTTGAGTACAACATGCATATAACTGGCTACAACCCTAGCTTCCAATAAGAGACATATACCAATCTTCTGACTGACACAACGGTGTCCAGAACAAACAAGCATGGGCCCCACCTTTGAAAGCTGAAAGGGCTATGCCTACCTAACCTAGCATTTTATAGCAGTGGGCTGCAATCACAGTGAGTAATGCAATCACCACACAGCAGGCTGCATGCAATTACTGAATGGTGGTCAGCAATTGGTGCAGAGGCTGTCACAGGCACAAGTGCAGATACCTAAAAAAGCAGGCTGTACCTGCAGTCCACACATGCAATTCTATCATTGCAGGTGCTGGGAGATAGATAGAGAGAGAGAGAGAGAGACACGGACACAGACACAGACAGAGACACAACAGAGAGAGAAAATGAGACATAAACCGAAATAGAGGGTGAAAACCCAAAACAAACAACCAAAAAAAATAAATAAATAAATAAAAACCTACAAAAGCGTAACACATGGAGCAGGGAAATACAAAGGTAAGGTATGTAACTCACATGTATGTGATGGCATGTAGTAGATGTTCCTGAAGAGTACTCTACACACTGCAAATCATCCATGTGTGGCAGCAGTACGTATCTATCTGTATCTGCACATGTGCATAGGGCAAGGGACATACTGCAACTGTTAGTGAAGGGTGGACAGATATCTGTCATTGAAGGGTGATATGTGCATATATAGGTTCATAGGTTCATACTAGGCTATCTGCCCTAGGGCATTTATAAGCCTAGCCAGAGTGTGTTTGGCTTTCGCCACCCATTTTAAATTAATTTTGCTATGCCCTTTTTCGAGGTTAGTATACTGTGCCTCTGTCTAACAGTGACACAGAAGTGATACCCTGGGTAAACCTACGATCTCCCATCCACTCATCAAGATTCCTCTTGAAGAGAGTCAATGAGGGACTCTGCCTAACCTGGACTGGGATTTTATTCCAGAGTGAAGGGAGCCTCTGGGTTATGAATCTGTCCCTCCAGCATGTCCTATTTATTTCAGTGCTGAGGTTCAAGTCTCTCAAGCGCGTAGCTTGATGGGATTTGGATTTTCTGAGGTGCAACATGTCCATTAATTCTGGGTTGGACATGGCTTTATACGTCAGGCACAGATCGCCTCTGAGCAGGCGGTATGCCACTGAGTAGAGCTGGAGTTTCTTTAACTGGGCAGCATATGGCATTTGTTTGAGCCCTTTGATCCTCTTGGTGAGGTACTTTTGGGGTCTTTCCAGTTGCTGCAGGTGTCTGGTAAGGTACATCCCAAAAGGGGCATTGTACTCAATTATGGGCCTGATGAGAGATGAGTAAAGAGGCACGATGACTCCCCTGATCTAGATGTGAATCCCTTCATGATTAGGTGGGCTATATAAAATGTTTTTCTAACCACTTTGGCCATGTGGTTGTCAAATGAGAGATTGCTATCAACTTGGGTCCCCAGTTCCCTAATTACTTCTTCTGTATTTAATGAATTACCACCTATGTGGTAATTTGTGGGCACTTTGTTTTTGCCAAAGGGGATGACTATACACTTTGTGGCGTTTAGCTTGAGGCCATAACTCTGGCACCAGTTGTCTGTTTCTATGAGGCCCTTTTGGAGGATGCTTGTGTCAGCTGGAGAGTTGATTATGGCACCCATTTTGCAGTCATCTGCGAACTTGGTCAGCCACAGTCCTTCGGTGTTGGCCTGTAACTCCGAGAAATACATACCGAACAAAAGAGGTCCCAGGACTGAGCCTTGTGGGATGCCACTTGTAACTGGTTTGGAGTCTGACATGGCTCCAGCAATTTTAACCATGTGGGTTCTATCCTTGAGCCAGTTTGCAACCCATCTAGTGACATAGGGGTTTATATTTAAGCTGGTGAGCTTATCTATAATGCCCGAGTGTGGTATTGTATCAAAGGCTTTTGTGAGGTCCAGGTAGGCTGTGTGGACCACCTTCCCCTCGTCAATGGCCTTGGTGACTGTTTCAAAGATATCAACCAGGTTTAAGAGGCAGGATCTGCCCTTAACAAAGCCGAACTGGGTAGGATCCAGTGTCTGTAGGTCCCCAATATCTTTATTTATGAGGTCCATGATGATCCTTTCCATAGCTTTGCAGACCAAGCTAGTCAGGCTTATGGAGCGATAGTTTCCAGGATCTGTTGAGGCACCACCTTTGTGGAGAGGGACCACTGTTGCTGTACACCACTGTTTGGGTACATATCCTGTAGTAAGGCTGAGATTGAACAGTAGTTTTATGTTTGGGTTTAGCTCTTCTTGGAGTCCATGTAGGACGCAGCCTGGGACACAGTATGGTCCCATTGATGCTGTGTTTTTGCGTTGGAGAGGGCAGCTCTTTCTTGAGCATCTGAGATGTCAGGGGGGCAGCACTCTGTTGGGATAGATATTTGCCCTTTTGGTGGGGAGGGGGGGGAGAAGTTTGCGCTGAACCTGTCAGCTAGGATGTTGGCAATGTCTGTGGGTTTGATGTATTTTTTGTCATTTTGGATTAATTCTGAGCATATCTGGGAATTCCCACCCAGGTTCCTAACATAACTAAAGAAAGCCTTGTGATTATCCTTAGTGTCCTGTGCAATATTTCTCTTGAAGCTGGCCTTAGACGATTTTATGAGTGCCCATAGTTTTTTGATAATACTGATCAGAGATGCCTTCCCTTTTTGGGGTTTTGCTCTATCATGTAGTAGCTTCCTCCTTCTATTGTATAGTTTGTTTATGGCTGGGGTCCACCAGACAGGACGTCTGCCTTTGGAGGATTGGGTCTTTGTTTTATTTGGGATTGCATGATCCATGCATTCCTGAAGGTGTTCATAGAATGCATTTATAAGGGATTCTGCAGTCTGGGCCATATTTTCCACAGGCCCGGGGGCTTTGAAGGATTCCACCTCGGTTTTGAGGAGTGTGAAATTTGCTTTGGAAAAGTTTTTCACTGTGGTTTTCAGGGCAGGGGGTGGAGTCAGGATGGGAATATCCAGTGAGATTAGTTTATGGTCTGAACTTACCAGTGAGGGTTACACTTCTGGTCTGGAGCATAGAGTCCCCATGTTGGTGATGATCAGGTCCAGTATGTTTTCCCCTCTTGTGGGAGTGGTAACAAGTTGTTCCATAGCATTTGAGTTTATAAATTCTAGGAACCTTTGGGCTAGGGTGTTGGAGCTAGAGTAATGCTCCCAGTCTATGTTTGGGTAGTTGAAGTTGCCCAATATAATGGTGTTTGGAGAGACCTTCATATTTTCCAGTGTTCTCAGGAAGGCAGAGTGGGGTTCCTGGGTTTGGGAGGGTGGTCTGTAGCAGGCTATAAACTGGAAGGCAGTTTTACCCACTGTTAGTTGCACATGGATAGTCTCTGATGCTTCGTGCAGTGCCACCAACCTGGAGGTGTGGGTATCTTTGACGAATATTGATACTCCCCCTCCTTTTGTGGTTCAGTCCAAGTTTTGGGGCCGAAAAGCATGGTATGAGGTATAACCTGGTAGTGCTGGGGTGCTCTTGGGAGCCTTGAACCAGGTTTCTGTTACTGCACAGATATCGATGTTCTCCATGCTAAGGAGAGTTTTGAGTGCGTGCATCTTGAGGTTTAGACTTCTGGCGTTGAGTAGCATTACTCTTAGTTTCTTATCCCTTGCGATACCTATGGAGGTGGGTTTGTCTTTTGAGCCTTGCCTAAGAAAGGCACTATGGGGGTAGCAAGAGCCTTTGCCAATATCCGAAAGCTCAGGGGTGACAGGTGCATGCAGTCCCTAGCGAAGCATCGTGGCTTGTCGAGCATGTCATCCCAAGCTGACAGGCATTGGATCCCCTTTGAATGACACCAATACTTAAGCCAATTGTTGAAATTGATCATCTTGTCTTCATATTGTAGCATCATTCTTGGTGAGGGTAAGATGCTACTCAAGGTCAGGGTCATACCGGCCTGGGCTACATGCTCAGAGATCTCCTCTATGTCTCTTTTCATGTAGTCCAGGGAGGTACATCTCAGGTCATTCACACCAGCATGGACAATGACTGAGTCATATTTGTACTTGCCTTGGAGTGACCTGAGTGCTTGGGTTATGTAGCGGATCCTAGCGCCCGACAGGCAGCTCACCATGACCTTCTACTTGTTCAGCCTGGTGAGCGGGACGTCAGTGTGCCTGATGATAGAGTCACCTATTACAAGTGTATCAGGTGTGTTGTTTAGCCTTAAGGGTCTATGTAGGTCGTAGTGTGTAGCCTAGAAAACAGCATGCAGTGCTGATATATGTCATGTGGTGGTTAAATGCTGTGGGACTGATTTGTCAGATCTGCTGTGTTGCAGCCAGTGAAGCCTGCTAATGCTACATGGGCTGAGGACACCCACATGCATTCTGCACAACACAGTGCAATATAATCACATAACTGTACATCCCTCAACTGTCGCATAAGTGATATCCCCACCATGAAAGGTGGACTGTACATGTGCCTATATGTACATCCATGTGTACAGCAATGGATGTGTACATGTATGTGTATAGATACGCATATATATTATATATATATATATATATATATATATATATATATATTATTTTTATATATATATATATATATATATATATATATATATATATATATATATATACATCTATATAGATAGATAGATATATCCATATAGAGAGAGAGGGAGAGACAGAGAGACATGGGGTCATATGTACTGCAACATGTGTGTGGTGACCAAGGCATGGACTGTAGACAAGTGTTGATACTGCAGTGCCATTCCTCCTTTCCAAAACACTGTACCCATTAACTACCACATAGGTAGAGATCTACCTAACAGTGAAGGTGTGATAAGGGAACATGGGACACAGGTGGACAGTAGCCTCCGCTTTGATGAGGACAGTGCCATGTTACACCTGTAATCAGTCTGTGTGTTATGTGTCATGACAACAGGTGTGTCATCTTTAGAAATATAGGGCAGTGTTCCCCTCTACTCATCACAATGCCCTGTGTGGTATGTACCTCACATGACAACTACATCAGGTGAAAAGGCCACAGACATACCACCCAAAGGGTAATACTGGCCACAAACAGATGCCCTATGCAGACTGACTCACAAAACCACATCTACACTGTATTGCATACTGGCCACACAGAGGTGACCTCTGCTAGACATACAGAGGTATGTCACACCCATAGCTGGGTGACAACCACCATGGCAACATATCACAATCCCTCCGGGATACACGCTCTAGGGCCATAAACCTTGTCAGCTCACTAAAGAGCACATGCTGGAGGGATAGGTTCCCATCTCAGAGATATGCCATACACTGGAATAGACCACCTAGCTATAGCAAACAAGGCTCCTCATTAACAGTTGTCATAAATACCCCTGCTGATTGTGTGGGAGATTGGTAATACACCCCAGGAAACACCTCTGTGGTTCTGGTTGGCAGGGGCAAGTGAAATCAAAGTACATGTGTGTCAAAGGCCAGGGTAGCATATGGCTAGACTGCCATAGGCCCTAGGGCCAACAGCATATTACCTACCTATGACATTATGCACTCACACATGTACTCAATGCAATACCTGCTATGTGAGGCTGAATAAGTGTAACGCTGAATGTGTGCAAGGTCTGTAAAGGTGTGATAGCTTAGTGTGAAGTTGTATCTGACATGGTAGTGTCTATCCTAGCAGTTTGGACAGCAAATGATGTGTAATGTACTGTTAGGCAGACATAGTAGTATGGCATATGATGTGACATAGTTCCTTGTTGACAAATTTGGTGTCTCATTGTAGGCTAAAGCAATACATGTATGCTTAGTGAGTGGTACTGCTGGTGAATCCAACTCCCATATGAACTGTAGTACTACCTGAAGCTGTAGGCCTAAACAGCACAGTCTGGTGTGTGTTCACATTGCTTGGAAACACTGTCATGAGTGTTTCCTGTAGTCTGCAAAGAGGACAAAACTCAGGCATAATGGTGTGTAAGTAGTGGCACACAGTACTGTATGGTACACAGGTAATGCTCATCTGTGTTGACATACAGTGGTGTGTTGAATGTTTGTCTGATGTGTGTGTAATCATGCCTGTACAATGGCTGCAATCATATGTGTGTTACAGGGTATATGTGTGTATCCAGCAACATATATACTCTGTTACAGCAGTATGCCACCTATAGTAACAACTGTACACATCTGTTAGGCAGGGATATGGCATCAATGACTATGGTGGTTGACTGGTACTACTGTACCTGTACTTTACATCCATTGCAATGGATGACATCTCTGTTCGTGCATTGGTGTGATATACACCCTTGTCTTGAGGTTGTGCAATGTGTTACAAACAGTGTGTTGGGTACTGTTGTATAGTGGTGTGATATATAGAGTGTGCCAGGCACTGTTAGTTAGTTGTGGCCTGAGAACCAATAAGTGGTATTGAACGTGTGTAACCTCTGACAGACAATAGAATGGTATATATGTCAGTAAAGTGATATCTGTGGTTAAAGGTGTAAAGTGTGCCACAGGACTCGCTCACACATATTGTTCATATCTTTTTAAGCCAGCTGGCCCACCAATGCAATCCATCGTACACAGCGGATGAGGAAGCGGTGATACTACAAAGCCCATTGCAGCAGTACATGGTGCTGTTCTCCAGAAGCAGCCAGCACCAGCAGGAGTGGACTGCACTGTGGCAGGAACTTGTTCGTCAGGTATATGACATAGGTATGCATAACCAGACATATGAGCAGGTACGCCATCACTGCAGTGATTTAATTACACATGTCCGGCGGCATGTGTCTGATATCCAAAGACAACAGCTTGCCACAGGTGGTGGGGTGGCCATTCATCCCCCCCTCACCAGAGTGGAGGAGCTGCTCCTAAGCGTGGTGGCTCCTGGACAACAGCAACATCAACCTCTGACATGTGTTGTCATGGAGGCCGGAGCCACCCAGCACGTCCACATGGAGCAAGCAGGTAACATGCCCTATCTGTAGATGACAGTTAACTGTATTGTTAGATTATGTCTACATGAGATGTGTACTGTGTGTTTAGCAGTTCTGCTGCCTAGTGTTGTGCAATACTGATATTTTGAATAATATCTCTACACCTGTGACTGTTGACTGTTGTTATACTGCAGTTTAGCATACCCACTGTAGCAATGCCACAGTTGTGGCCACTGACAAACTCTCTCATATTCTCGTAGGTCCCTCTGGTGTGACAGCAGGGCAGCCGATCCATGCTGGTGAGTGTGTTATAACTGCAATGTTGGTAATGAAATATGCATGTCATAGGTGAGGTGTAGGCCATGTACACGTAACACATCTACGCACAATGCATGCCATGCATGTTTGCTGTAAGATGTTGCAAAGCTCAGTAATGTCAGTAGCTGCCTCACTGACATGCAATACACAGAGCATAAGACACAGTTGTGGCAACCCCGTACTGCACATTGGATAGGCATAGTTGCAACACTTGTACACAACATAACACGTTTATCATACGCAGTACACAAGGACATGCTACATATGGCGTAACCACACACCCGCTGTAAGGTCACACCTCAGAATCCCACATGTCATCCACACACACATGATGTACCTCAGGGGTAGAGGCCTATCATGGGGCTGTGCAACACTCTTCAACACATAACACAGTCATGTTAGGCAATGCTCCCTATTGGGCACCTCATACACCCATGTACAAAGTAGCTGTGTAATAGTGAACATAGCCACGGCACTGCAGTTCAGGTACAGCATGCTAGATGGTGGTCTGTCACACAGTAGTAGCCGTGAGTGACCACAAGATGCATGAAGATGATGATGATGGCACATGGTAGTACACCCCATCCAGTTACAGTGACCACAGTACTACACATAGCGGTCTTTGATTTGCACCTCATTGTTGTGTGTGTGCAAACATATGCACCTATACACAATATGCATAACATCTTGTGTGTGTGCTTACATATGCCAGTATACACAATATGCACAGCTGTCGCCATCTGTACAAAGAGTCACATATATGTCCTGGAATGCTATTGGGTGTATAGGTCACATGACACACATTGGGTATGTGTGGTGTTTAATGTTGCAGTCGTGTAGCATGCCATGTCATGGCTGGCACTGACATATCTGCAATATGTTCCACACTCACCATAACCACTGTACAATGGCCATGTTGAGCATTTGGATTCCTTCACATCTACATGCACCACTCATCCCATGTCTGTACATTGCATGCATTTGCTGCACCTGTGCCCACTATTATTTGCTATGGACACAGACACTGTAAGCAGACATGGCAATCTATGTGTCACACAGATAACACATGCAGCCATGGTATGTATACCATTGAGTGATGGTGCACAGGACATTGCAGAGCAGATAATACTTGCACAGCAATGTTGTGTCCATGTACACATTGTGTTCCAGGGTGTAGACAATCACTGAACAACTACACACATGCATCACAGCCATGTATAATGTCATTAAATAGGGCCGTCTACACTTGCACTGCATAGTCTTGAGCAGCACATATTCTGCATGCTGACACGTGTGAGGTGACTGCCTTGTGATACTGTCACCCACCTTCACCCACTATTGTGCATCTGTTAGATTGCTGGTGTGTGTGTGTGTGTGTGTGTGTGTGTGTGTGTGTGTGTGTGTGTGTGTGTGTGTGTGTGTGTGTGTGTGTGTGTGTGTGTGTGTGTGTGTGTGTGTGTGTGTGCTGTGGTGAGCAGTGTATTTGTGTTTATGTGTGCATGTGTGTATGTGTTCATGTGTTCATGTGTGCATGTGTGCATGTGTGCATGAGTGCTAACATCATGTACAGATTGTGAAGTTTGTTTCCTGTCTTCCTTCCACAGGTGCTGAGTTAGGGGTGTCTGAATGCAGCAGGGAACCTGATGTCACTGCCACTAATAGTGGAGATGATGAGACATGTATTGTGGCACAGGAAGGTCTGCCAGGGTCTGTCGTTCATCCACCAATCATCAGTACACAGCGTTCAACCCCATCTATGCGCACACTCATACTGCCAACACATCCCTCATCACCAATGGCCTTAGCTGAGGGACAGCATACAGTCAGCATTGACCAGGAAAGTGTGGTACCCATGGCACGTGCATCCCCTCACAGCAGCCATAGCCAGATTACTGGAATGGTACCACATAGGCAGATGTCCAGGGGTTCTCGGGGGAGCACCACTGGTCTTATTGCCCCTGGCAGACGTGCCCCCAGAGGTATTACAACCTCCAGTATGTTCTGGGCTGTAATGCGGGCACAGGCACGTATGGAATGGTACACCCGACAGGGACTAAGGGCACAGAGGGCCCATTACACTGCTATCAATGACAGCATCCGTGACCTTGCTGGTGCCATCCGGAATTACACCAAGGTCATTGATAGCCATTGGAGGGAGACATTAGATGTCCTCCACAATGTGTTAGCCACAAGCCAGGACTGTGCGGGACAGATGGGAAGCCGACGTGGATGCATGCCAGCAACAGCATCAGCTGGCAGTCATCGCAGATGGACCATGGATCACAGCCACTCCCATAGTGGCAGTACCAGCCCCAGCAATGCTAGGGCTGGCCTGTCCATTGACCATCCTACTAGACCACGTGCACGTGGCACTGGCCAGTCCCAGCAGGGACATGGGTCCAGTCATCATACCACTGCCTCTGATGATAGCACCCAGTCAGGGTTGGTACCCGATACTGCCCATAGCACCCCTGCCAGGCACAGGTACCATGTCCGTGGCCAGAGACTGTGATCTGTATGGCCTAGCAGGTACAGTCTGTGGCTGTGCATATGATGACACCTGTGCCACCTCCTGTCATCTGTAACATTGATGCAGGAATAGGCTAACATGGTTCTGATGCACAGGGTGACATTATAGCAGTGTAGCAATAGTAGCAAGTTGCCAACAGGAAAGTGTACTGATATCCTTGTAGGTATATCTGAGCAGGCATTATGCATCACAGCTCTGATAGTCATTGTAGCATTGTTTACACCAGTGTTAGGTCTGAGTATGTATTGTCCACCCATGTGTCACTTGGCTGAAGTGTACAGTGTTGCCAGCATGTGTTAGTGAGTGGACAGTACGTGTGTGATGTGTGCATTACAAATTAGCAGGTGCATATCTGTGAACATGGTGTGTGCGCACTGTCTGCATGTACGTGCATAGTGGACATGTGGGATGTGCGACATAACCTGTTGTACACATTGTTAACATCTCATGTTATCTTTCGATGGCCAGTATGCATTCTACTACAGATATGTACTAACATGGGTACACATGTGTGTATGACATGGGTTGACACTATGCTGTGGGTGATACTGTTGATATCTGTCAATAATCTGCAGTCTGGTAGTATACACCACCTCAACAGCATGACTATAACCAATCATTAGATGATGTCCTGACAAATGACACACAGTTGTAGGGAACTCAGTAACAGTTGGATCCTTCTGGTACTATACTATAACAGTAACCAGTGGTATTGACCGCCACACTTTCCTGGGACCATACCTGTGTGGCATATAGCCCTCTTAGGTACATGCAAACACACTAGGGATATGTTCATTCACATCTGGAAATGCATGCATTGGCCTACACTGCATTCCTTGGATGGGACGCATATCCTACACAAGGGTATCATACAGACAGATACCTGTTGTCCAATACATGCTGTATAGTCATAAGCCGACTATGGCATAGTCATCCACATTTACTAGACATACTATCCCGACAATACCACATAGGTGGTAGCCCTCAACATGTATGTTGGGTACCAGTGTGTACAGACAGACACATGTTATGTCATCTGTCCCTTGGTATCCACATATCCATAGGTATTGTGGGGTCCATCAGTGTTTCACATAACACATTAAGGGCCTGCATCCATATGCACAGGGCTGTTGTACACCTATAATGACTGTCCATTACTGCCAGTCATTGTTGTGTATGAACATGTCTGACATATTCCCCAGGCAATTACCCTCACTCACAGTACTCTATTGTACGTGTCATGGGTGTGTGTGGCATAGATGACCTTGGCCACGGATCACTGCAGTGGCCGGGCTTGTCGCATACATACATATGTGACCTATGATCTGAGAAGCAGCGGCACAATCTGTCAAAGGAAACAAATATATTCATGTAGTATGCAGGCTTCACACCTATGTACTGATTGAGACCACATGTACACATATTTATTTGCCACGCAGATACCCGATGTGTGCAATGCACATACTGCTTTAATCATATGTCATACTGCAGTAAAAGCAAAACCCACACTGCACTGACCGCCTGTGGCGCACACACACACACACACACAGCGTTTGCAGGATTCAAACCCCTACCTAACTATGTTATGATACTAGAAAGATACACATGAACACGGCGCGCTATATGCTTTACTGGGTGGTTTCTATTTTCCTTGAATATTTGTAGGATGCTAACATCATTAGACATTCCAAACAGGGATGTGCCTCTTTTAATGTGTTTTCCCTGTCTCCAAAAAGGTTACTCCTCTCAAAGGAAATCACACACATACACCCCCCACACACACACTATCAGCGCTTGCAGGATTCAAACCCCTACCTAACTATGTTATGATATTAAAGAGATACGCATTAACACTGCGCGCTATATGTTTTACTGGGTGGTTTCTGTTCTCTTGGTATATTTGTAGGATGCTGACATCATCAGACTGGGCATGGTAATGTGTGTGCACTTTCTTTTATGCAATCCCAGGATTGATCCATGTTGGTCAGCAGGTATCAACAGCTTGAACAGGACCCTGTGAGTTGCACCTTGTGTGATCCATCTGTGGACACACTGACATCCCTTCATATGTCAACACATATCTATGTACAGATTGTTGGTTTTGTGGATATGACATGTGTCTGTGATGTTGATGAAGAACTATGCAAAGTCTATGTGGGACATGTGTAGCTCTGTTCAGTGATGTATGTCCTGGGTGGCTGCCTTGCAAACAGTGTAGCATGTTTGGGAACCATGATCTGCACATGAACATACCACAGTTGGTAGGGTTGTGTGTTTGTCAGCTTCCAATAGCTCTGCTTATGACCTCAGCCATGATGCACTCCAAGGCCTTGCACATCAGACTTTATAGGCTTACTGGACTATTCTTCCCATGGTTTGTTGTGCACCCACACTTGTGGGGAGTGCCATATGTTGCTGTAACACATTCAACGGTTCCAGACCCTGTGGAGTGGGTGAGGCTCAACAGACTGTTCAGGTGCAGGATATGTTTGTTCTGTAGTGCATGCATGATACATATTGGGAAACAATGTAATCCAATTGCTGCCATGCTTTTGGCTTTGGGGAGAGCTGGTCAGCCATTCTACATGTGATATCTCCTGGCATGATGTCAGGGAATATCGTCAGTGGGAGGTGGGCATGTATATATGGGCCTGTCTGACAGGATGTCGGCATTGTCAGTAAGGTACAGGTGATCCTGACTCAGGACATATATGAGTGTACATTACTATTTATGACATAGCTGAAGGACATGTCATGATTCTCAGTCTGGACTCCTTCTCAGCTACTCTTTACAAAACACCAACAAACCTGAGCACTAATCCCAGTTATACTCTTTTACACACTTAACACCCTACTGATCCTTTGTGATCAGGCTACAGAGTATGTCATCATAATATACTGGCATGTCCAGGGGTCGGTTTCATGTGTACTCTCCAGTCCAGCTAGTGAATATTGTGGTTATGACACAATGTCACATCTGCCTCATGTAACCAGACAACCCTCTCCTTCTCCCAACACACTCAGATATATGTGAGATATGCAACAATATTGACATACAGGAGGCTGAGCTCTCTCGACCCATGACTGGCATGGTCTATCAGGTGGTGAAGGTGACCACACACACCACATATCAGTCTCACATATACCGATAGCGACAGCAATCAAACCACATTATCGCACATACACATACTCGGAGGATCTACATGCACTCTGCCTAAGCAGCAGAGACCTCCAAAGCAGACACACAAACAACTGCTACCCCACTACAATACCCACATATCACATAGTTCATAACATCAGTGTGCCACACAGTCACTGCCCTTCGGGCTAAACAGCACACCTGATGCACTTGTAATAGGTGACACTTAATGTCAGACACACTGACGCCCCACTCACCAGGCCAAACAAGGGAATAGTCACTTTGAGCTGTCTCTCAGGTGCCAGGATCCGTCACATAACACATGCACTCAGGTCACTCCAAAGCAAGTCCAGGACTGGCTCCATCATTGCCCATGCTGGTGTGTACAACCTCAGACATTCCTTCCTGGACCACATGACATGATACATAGAGGAACTCTCTGATCATGTAGCCCAGCCCAGGCCAGTATGACCCTGACCTTGTCTAGCATCTTACACTCACCAAGTATGATGTCTCAGTATACCAACAAACTGAACACGTTTAACAGTTGGCTAACATATTGGTGTTATTCAAAAGGGATACAGTGTCTGTCAGCCTGGGGTGACATGCTGGACATGCCACGTAGCTTCTTTATGGACAGCTTGCACCTGTCACACTTGGACTTTTGAATACTGGCTAAGGCACTTGGTGCCACCATACTGCCTTATTTAAGTAGGGCTCAAAAGACAGACCCACCTCCATAGACATTACAGAGTACATGACACTGAGGGTAATGCTGCTCAACACCAGATGTATTACCCTCAAATTGACCACACTCAGGAATCTCCTCAGTATGGAGAATAGCAATATCTGTGCACTAACAGACACATGGTTCAGGCTCCCACATGCACACCAGCAGTACCAGGTTATATTTTGTACCATGCTTTCTGACCACATAACTCGGAATGGCCAACACAAATAGGGGGAGTATCCATATACATCACAGATACACATAACTCCGGGTTGGTAGCACTGCACAAAGCATCACAGACCATACATATGCACCTAACATTGTGCAAATCTGCCTTTTGGTTTGTTGCCTGTTACAGACCACACTCACAAACTCAGCAACCACACTCGGCTTTCCGGGGAACACTGGACAATATGACGGTCTCCCCAAACACCATTATATTGGGTGACGTCAAATACACACACATTGACTGGGGATAGTACTCAGGCCCCAACACCCTCACCCAACAGTTGCTACAATTTGTTAACTCATATGCTATGGCACAACCGGTCACCACAGCCACAAGAGGGGACAACATATTGGACATGATCATCACCAACATGGGGACTCTATGTTCCACACCTGCGATATACCCCTCATTGGTAAGGACATAACATACTTTATCTCACTGGACATCCATATCCCATCCCCACACCCATCCTGGGTAATCTTGGTGAACTTCCCAAAAGCAAACGTCACACTTCACCATACCACGGTGGTATCCTTCAGAGACCCTGGGTCAGTGGTAAGTATGGCTCAGACTGCTGAATCCTTTACATACACATTCTATGGACACCTAGTGGACTGCATGGATCGTGCTATCCAAAATAACACCTGGACTCACTCCTCCAATGGCAGGGGACCTGTCTGGTGGACCCCGGCCATTAATACACTACACAACAAAAGGAGGAAGCTACTACATGATAGAGCACAATCCCAGACAGGGAAGGCGTCTGTGATCTGTACTAGCAGACAGCTACAATCATTTGTGTATTTATGTCAGGCCCGCTTCTAACGGACAATTGCACCAGACACATCGGACACTCACAAGGCCTTCTTCAGTTAATTCAGGTACCTGGCTGGACACTCACTGATATGCTGTGTGTTACTGCATACTGACTGAACATACCCTGAACCCACAGACATTGCCAACATCCTGGCAAACAGGTTCAGTGCAGATGTCTCCCCCCATCCCCCCTAAGGAGGTATTGTCCATCCCAACAGAGTGCAACCTCCCCGACATCATGAATAAACAGGTGAGTGCTGCCCTCCCCACAGCGGACAACACAGCATCAATGGGACCAGACAGTGTCCCGGCCTGTGTCATACACAGCCTTCATGACAGACGTAACCCTCACATTACATCACTGTTCGATATCAGGGTTACTGCAGGATTTGTACCCATGGAATGGCGTACAGCGATAGTGGTCCCACTCCACTGAATACTGCCACAACAGACCACAGACAATATCGGCCTATAAGGCTAACTAGCCTGTTCTGCAAAGCTATGGAGTGTATTGTAATGGGACTCATGCACATAGACATGGGAAACCTACAGACACTGGGTCCTACACATTACAGCATTGTTGTGGGCAGATCTTGCCTGTTGGACTTGTTTGTATTCTTTAAACAGTTACCAGGTCCATCAGTGTTGGAACAGTTGTCCGCACAGCCTGCCTGGACCTTGCACAACCCTTCAACACAATACCCCACACAGCCATTATGCATAGGCTCACTGGCATCAATATCGACACATATCTCACATGATGGATTGCTACCTGGATCAGGGATAGCACCCACATGCTCAGTGTTGCAGGTGCCATGTCTGACTATACACCAGTTACACATGGCATCCTACAAGGCTCAGTCCTGGGACCTCTCTTGTTCAGTATATATTTGTGTGATGTACAGGCTATCACAGGAGGGATATGGCTGCCCATGTTCGCAGATGACTGCAAACTGGGTGCCATAATCAACTCTCCAGCTGGCACATGCATACTCATACAGGGTCTCACAGAGATAGGATGACTGGTGCCTGAGCCATGGCCTACGGCTACATGCCATTAGTTGCATAGTCATCCCCTTTGAGAATGACAACATGCCCACACATTACCACATAGGTAGTAATCCATCACATACGGTAGTAGTTGTTATGGGTTTGGGGACATGACCTGTTCATACTCTCACCTTTGACAATCACATTGTCAAAGTGGTTAGACAGTTTCACATGTTGATCACGTGTGGTCATTGTGCCCCTATACTCATCACGACCATGCTTGGTTACTATGCCACATTTGGGATGTACCTTACCCGACACCTGCAGCAACTGTAATGGCCACAAATGTTACTCATCAAGCAGATGTAGGGACTCACACAGATGCCCTGCACAGTTCAGATACAGTAACTCCAGCTCTACTCCGTCACTTACTACCTACACAGATGTGTTGTGTGCCTGTAGTTTAAGGCAATATCTGACCCAGAATTAATGGACATGCTCCACCTCAGGATATCCAACTCCCTTGGAGCTACACACTCCAGGGACATATACCTCAGCACAGATGTTACTAGGACATGCTGGGGGGACAGATTATTATCCGAAAGGCTCCACTCACTGCGGAGTGTAGTCCCAGTTTTGCATAAGCAGAGCCACCCACTGACCACCTACAGGTGACATCTTGACAAGTGAATGGGTGATTGTATGTGTACCCATGGGATATCTTCTGGGTCCCTGCTAGACAGAGGCACAATACACTAAACGTAAATGGGCTATATTGTGTGACCTACTATTCACGGGCACAGTGTTCTGATTTGACTGGGTTGCAGCAGCCAAACACACTCTGGCTATGCTTGTATATGCCCTAGAGCAGATAGACTAGTATCAGCCTCTGAACCTATGATAATGTTCATGATGCACAATGTTTATTGCTGATACTGTTTGCAGGTTTTTATCATCTTTGCTTTCCCACTTTCTATGAACCGCTTAGGTATCTGCAGAACATATTTGATTATGACAGGGTTCCACTATATTATATACGTGTCTGTTGTCATATAAGTGTGTGCACAGGGCAGATTGCTGGATAGTGAGAGGTTCCTGAGTTAACTCATGCAACTGCCTGATATGTGTGGCCAACTGCTGTACTCCAACATGGCCTAAGTGTGTGCGCATGCCCAGTTCAGACTGTCAGTGTTCTGTTGCCTGACATTTGTCTCATGTATTCAAGTGTGTGAGCATGCCCAGTGTGACCTTTCAGTATGTTGCTGTCTGAGGTCCACTACATTTGTTGTTGTATGTGTACATGTCCAATATTAACATTTCTACTGTGTGTGTGTTGAAAGTCAGGTTCTATTCTTACTGCAGGACTCACCTTTGTGTCATAACTCGACAGGGATTATGCTGTGCCTGCAGGGTTTCCATGGAATACTTTGCGTAGACTTATCAACATTTCTTCATACAGGTTAACCACTGCAATACTGCCATGGTTTAGTGGTTCAGTGCTATGACTATAGTGCACAGTACCCTGGGTTTGAGGCCCATCACTGCTTGTGTTTTCATACTGAGCAGACCAGACTGCTTAAGGGCCAGTAGAGCAACTATGAGCATGTTGGCTTTTGTTCAGCTATGCCCATACTTAGACCCAGCTTGTCCAACATTGCTCAATATTAAACATCATTGCTGGACGTTGGCCATTATTACTCAACACTGACCACATTTGTACTAGTTGGTGTGTGCGATTTTGTTTACATATACTTCATGGTGGTAAATGTAGTTTAACACTGCTTTATATTGCTTAACACATGGCAATCATGCCTCAGGTATTGATGCAGGGCTGCCTATGTCGAATGCACATACTACACTCCCTATACATGTTTAAAAGCAGGTAGTGTCAATGTAGGCATCCCTTTTACTATATGTGTGGGTCAGAGAGAGGTATCATTTCCAGAGTTCCTACTGAGCCAGTGTATATGCTATGTGTTGCCTCTTTGCCAAAGCCAAAGCATACTGGGCACGCTTCCTTCTGCCTACTGGAGCAAGCTCAGGTTGTTCCTCCTCCAAGTGATGCTCTGCCTGTGATGGCCTTGGCAACGGTGGGGGGCTGTTTGGCCTGGGCCTGTGCTGGTCCTGCTGCAGCTGTTTTCACAGGATCATATTATGTAGCATAGCACATACCATGACAATTTGGGAACATGTAGTTGGTGAGTACTGCAAGGCTCCACCAGATGTGTCCAGGCACTGGAACTGTGACTTGAGCAGCCCAAACACACGCTTATTTACATTTCGTGTTTGTGCGTGTGCCTCATTGTGGCGTTCCTGTTCAGGTGTGTGTGTGTGTTTCTGATGGGTGTCATCAGCCACGGCTCCAGTACATAGCCAGGATCCCCCACTAGGTGTCCATGTGGGATGTCCCCATTGGCAAATGTCTGGTACAGTTGTGTCAGATGCCAGATATGTGAATCATGGTAGCTTCTAGGGCAGCCAGCACACACATTCAGTATTATGCCCTGGGCATCACACACAACCTGGCAGTTGATGGAAGGGAAGCCCTTGCGGTTGAAGTAGACCCTACCCCGCTCACCGGCTGGTGCTTTGATGCATATGTGCATGCAGTCTATTGTACCCACTACCTCAGGGTATTCCACTATTTGCTGGAAGAGAAGCATATTGCTGGCCAATACCTCACAGGAATTGGGGAAGTATACATGATCACCGACATGTGCTGACATGGCATCCAGGAACTGGTGCAGTACCCTGGATGCTGATGCCTGTGATATTTCCATCATATCACCAGTTGGTCTCTGGAAGGTACCTGTTGCTAATATTCTTAGGCCAACACATACCTTAGTTTCCACTGGGATGGGTTCCCTTCTGTTGGTTCTGTGTGTGAGGCGTGGCCTGCACAGCTCAACAATTTGTTGCAAGAGGTCTCTGTCCACTCTATAGCGTTCCACTATCTCCAGCTCATGTAGCCCCTAGTAGGTTACCCTGGGCCTGTACACTCTTCTCTGTCTCCTCACTGTGGGTTGTCCAGCAGCATTTGCATTATCACCACCCTCAGCATGTTGCATATGTCGCCTTATAACAGCAATGGCAGCCCCTAACATTTTTTGTCTCAGTACAGCTTTTTCAGTTTTCACTTCTATTAGCTTACTGCAGTGTTGCAGTGTCTCTTGAGAGAAACATAATGGACTGTTGTTTGCAGAGTTTTAAGTGATGGGCTGGGCTAGTGCTCTGCCTGGGTAATTGCCTGATTCTGATTGTTTTCACCTGCTAGCTCTGCTAGTACTCCCTGGTAACTTCCCTACTATTTGGTGTGCTTCCTTTTTCCTTTCTGTTTCCTGAGGGGGGGAGCACCGTGCACACAAGCGCAAACACGCACAGCAGCTCACAATGGCACACCCATGCTTACACAGACTAAAACTTGCTTATTCTTGTTAAAACGTGTGCACACCGGCACAAACGCGCTTACAACTGTTTACAGAGCTTTACATATGCTTACTCAAGCGTACACGCACACACACACGCTAACACGCGCGCACACTGTCTTACTCGGGTTTACTGGCGAGCACACACGTGCATGCACGCTCAGCAAGAAACTTTGGTGTTATCCACGGCATACACCTTCCATTTCTTGACTTTATCTAGCCTACCTATTGACACACCTCTTTCAATAATATGTAATTGTCAGCTGACACATGACACTTTGCTCCCATGAGCTTCACTCCTTTCATACATACCCCCCCTCGTGATGTCACTTATCTTCTACTCTGTTACTCCCCTTATCCTACTCCTACACTCCACTGACTGTGCTCATTTCCTATGTAAACTTGCGATTCACTATCCTAACTCTCATTTGCATAGGATTGCCTACTAATGCTTAGTTATATCTCTTAGACTGAGCTTCCCCCCTTAGCAACCTCTACTCGGTGACCATGTTGTCTTCAGCTTAACATTCACTTGCATTGTAAATTCATTTTAGCTATAACATCCACATTTGTGGTTCTTAATTATTAATTTTCTGGTTTTTAGGGTGCAGCGTGTTTGTACACCGCTGTGCTACAGTTAAACCCCGGAGATCAGGATGAAAAAAAAAGTTATTTTATTTCTATTTTGCATCACTTCCCATTGCCAATGGCTGTATTTTTGGCCATTGGCATGCTTCCTCCTGTAAATGCATGCTTTTTTGCAGCTGTCACGGCTCCGTTTTGCTATTTGCAGAACTGTACTCAATCAACTGAGTACATTTCTGCAAATAACACTACTCCTACTCAGACAGGTTTGGGTTTCCTGGATCGCAAATTTACCTCTTTTGCATAGCTTTCACCTGCAATTGAAGTAATTTGCATATCCAAGCCCTGTCTGTGTAGAACTAGTTTGGAGAGCTCAGTTGCACGCCCCTACCGGCTGTTCCTGGATCGCTCGGCGGACATGTTGGCTGCATGGAGTCTTACTCTTCTCTTAGACTCCATGCAAGCCTTCGTGAATCCGGCCCATTGGCTTTAATGCTACTACCTTTATCTAAATGTAAAGTGTAAGTGTAAGTGCCCATGAGTCTTGTCCTGGAAAATATGTGGGAAAATATGAAAACAATAAGAGATACTGGCATTTGTGAGTGTGAGTGTGAGAAAATGGGGCTGAATAACAAGTAGAAACTAATAAATTGTAACATTTACAAAGCATTTAAGTTAAAAATAAAATCTGTGCAGCTATTAGCTCTTATCCGGACAAAAAATGTAAAAATGTTCAAGTTGAGATGCATAGAGATACAGCCCACACAGTGCAGTACTGATTAATGTGCATTGAAGACATATGCAGGGTGCAGGTGATCCTCAGACAATGTTAATACATGTCTGTATAGCTACAGGCCACCTACAAGAGGAAAATCACTTAAATATTAAACTGCACAAGTATGCAGCATTCAACTGGAATATATAGTGCTGTTATGATGGTAGACGTGAAATGAATATATGCTGCTATAAAAAATGACATTTTCAAGGTTTGAACATTATTTTATAAAAACTGACATAATTTTTTTTTCCCTTGAAAATGAAGTACATAGCTGCTCTCTGAGCTTTGAAGCAATATGCACAATATAATAAAGTTTTATTGGTGATTATAGTAGTATCAGTCCTTAAAAACATAATGAGAAAAAACTTAAACCATTTTTAGAGATGTAGACAGTTTTAAGAATGGATCTAAAAAATCAAAACAGTCATGGATTTGGGGATGCCCTTCTTGAAAATAGGTAGTTCTGCTTTGTAACTTATCTGTTTGCTACTGAAACTTTGTATAAAGTGACATTTCGTATTCCTAAATATACTCGGTCCTGGTTTGCGACATGTTGTTGTGAATTTTGATCATTTGTGATTACATTATTGATAATAATTTGTCACACTGCCAGAATTAAATGAGGATTACTTAAAGACATAACAACTGTGCACACAAACTTAACTCATTTTGAATACATTAAACGGGCATTTTTTTGTGGAAACTGTGGAAATTGTGCAAAGCCCTGCAATAATTGAAGGAGACAGGAGAAACAGCTGTAAGAGCAGATCTGTTACATTGACCTCCCTAAAAATCCCATTAGAAGACAGATATTTAATAATGCAGCTATGGTAGAAGTAGCATCTAATAATTAAAGTGCTGGTGCTTCTACTCTCATATCATCCCTTGTAATGTGTTCTTCTGCAATAAACCTTGGACTGCATCTTCAGGCAGTCACATTCTATACATTTATTAGTTAAGGTGAGGCTGTCAGGGCAGGTGTAGTGAAATGGAAGATGAAAAGGATGTTGGGGAAGAAGTGATAGAAGAAGGTGAAAAAGAACAGTCCTATGGATTGTACATATTTTTAACCTACAGTATGTGTGGTCCATCTTGCTTAAGATTAACCTTATTATACCTGCTGCCAACCAAATCAACACCAGGCGTCAGCAGAAAGCTCATTTCTTTTTGACCAAGGATAGAAATCCAGGAAATTTCAAAAGTTTCACCCACAGTGACTGCATTATTTGGGGAATAGACAAAATATCCATAGTCTTGATGCTTAAATGCTGTCACTGCTGTGATATTAGGCACTGATTTACTGTCATTTCTTTAGAAGGGTGTATAGATTTCTGTGAAGAGACAGCTCATGATTTGTGTCTGATGACGTCTTGACAGATGAAATTCATTTCCTTAAAAAAAAACAGACAATTTAAAGCTCAAAGAAGGATTGTTTTGTATATTTACTACCTGATTTTGAGAATGTGAACATTCTACTGTGGTTAGCTTCCCACTTGCAAAATACCTACTAGACTACAATAGTGGATTACATTGAACAAAAAGGTTTTTATTTATTTATATATATTTGTTTTCTGGGGTAGCACAGTGATCTCCATAGACCTTTTTCAGACTCAGCCCGGGAGCAGTGACTGGTTAAGTGAGTTGCTTCGAGTCACACAATTAGGCAGCGGAGGCTGTGGGAATCAAACCAGGATATAGCTCATTAATGGTTCCTTAGTTCTCTATGCCAACTGCAATTTTCATTTTTATTGATGGTCCAGAGGAGAACCAGCCACTCCACTGGGTTTGGAGAGCCTATAAGGGGAGCTACACCACAATAGGTAGTCTATATTTGTTTATTACCATGTTTTGTTGAAAGGACAGGATTCACTGGAATTCATCATCAGGCATGCTCCAAGCAAACTGTATAGTAAAGCTGTAGCTGTTATGATTCATGAATTTATAAGGCAACACTTCATTACATCCTTACCTTTCCAAAGACAGTGATAAGCATGTTTATGAAAGAAATGTAAGGAAAAATGAAAATTAAATAAATACAACAGCTGTTATTTTAAACTAGGCATACTTTACCATGATACCATTGTTATTACTATGCTGCAGACTCATATGTGCATTAAAATGATAAGTATTTGTACAGCTGCTAGGATGTGTATCAGAACAGAAATAATGTGCACTGAGCTATGCAGGTTTCAACTGCATGATTGGTGTAGCCAATAGAATAATGCACAGAAATATTATCACAAACCTTATCATGAGCCCCTGCCAAACCACTTTGTATCATTTTGTTCTTTGCGTATAATGAGTAATTACAAACTGTAGCTCATGAGGCAAGTAGGAAACACAACAGACTTAAGTGACTTCCTCATCCTTATCTGCTATCAGATTCCAGACTGCTGTGATACAACCCGACTCTCCTGTATACACAGCATATCCTGACCCATGACATACATCAAGGCAACTGATATATGTGTGTATCTTACTAAGAGATATCCTAATAACCCTCATCCAATGTGTTTCTTCACTGAGTTTCGTGGCAATAAATGCCATCATGTTCCTAAGAAAAACACCTTTGTTTTCACCCTTATGACTATGGACAAAACCAGGAACAGAGCTACACTTGTCCTATGCCAGTACTGTAAGTTACAGGAAGCAGACAGTGAATCATGCCTCTGTTTTCACATCTCGGGGGTTTAATAATATTAGGCCGAAATCTAGTTTCTAAGCCCTACTTTGTTCTGTCTTTCCTGACAAATTCTTTTTCTTTAATGCAGGTTGCATGTTATATTAAATGCAGGAAGCAGCATAACATCACCAGCAAACAATACTATAATCATGGCAGATCGATATAATCCTGTAAACTAAATGCATCTGTGTTCACTCGCTGAAAATGGTGTCTTATTTTAGAGTTCTAGATATAAAATTTGCTATCAACATATGAAGTTGACTTGATAAACATAGATGCAAGCTCCTCTCAAGGGTGTTTTGTCAGTATAGATCCTTCTTAATTGACAGTAACTTGTGGTGGTAACCACTATTTACACTAACTGAAAGAAGTTTCAGTCCTAGGCTACCATTTTATTTAATTGTCCTCATTAAAATATTTCAAATAATGCTCTGGGGAACAACGTTGCATGAATAGTTAATCTGCAAGTATGTTATGCAAATGAAAAGCAGCAGCAGAAAAATGAAAGAAGTCCTGTGACTTGATTGATGTCTTGTGTGTAGGGGTGACTTGCGGTGTGTATGGCATCTGTTGTTGTTTGTCTTTCGGCTTTTTCCCGGTAAGGGGTCACCACAGCGGAACTCCGGTCCGCTAATGATTGGCAGTAGATTTTTACGAAACACCATGGTGCCAACTCAATGCCCAACCTTCAACAAAGGCGCGCCCATTTATGCACGCATGTCTTTTGAACACTACCCAACCATGGGGAGGACATGCAGACTCCACACAAAAGGCACTTCCAAGCCATGCCGAGTATTGAACGGGAGAACCTCTTGCTGTGAGGTAAGAACGCTACCGCCGTACCACCGTGGCATGTTTATTTCATGTATGCTTTGTACTGGCACACTATTATTTCTCATGCATGCAAGTGGCAAAATGAAATGTGTACATGAAATAGTGTAGGACAAAATGACTGGATACAGTGATATGTGATGACCAAGTACAAGGCTTTCCCATGCTGACAAATGAAAAAAGGTTGGAAATGCAGTTGGAGCACGTCACTGTGTTTTTGCACATAAAAGCATGTTCTGCAAACTTCCACTGTGTAGTATGAAGAATAAAGATGTAGTAAGCTTTCCAGGTACTCTGACTCTCATCACCTAAAGACTTGCAGCACATAGACTGGCAAATCTAAATTGTCCCTTGATATGCATATGTTGTGTGTGTGTGTGTGATAGAGAAGAAAGGCCAGACAATCCATTTCTGTTCCCTATTTGCCTAATGAACTCTGTGGATGTTTGATCAAGGGTTCTCTATCGGCATTGGCTGTAACTCATAAGCATGGATGGATGGATGGATGGAACACCACTGAGTAATGGTCTCAGATTAATGGAAATCATCTGAACTGGCAGTATGCAATCTCTAACTAGATTAAAACAAGCACTTCTCCTATGCTGTATTATACTTGTTGTTAGGGTCATGGACTAGAGTTTTGTTAATGGTAGTTTTATTTTATTTTCAAGTTTCTACCAGCCTTTGTTATAGAATATTTTCCATCAGGTCAGACAGTCATCTGGCTGTTTTCAGTTTGTAGTGCTTGTAAATAGCTTCTGAATAAACATTTTCTTCTTCTTTATCTTACTGCTGCCTCTCTTGCTAACAGTGGCTAAGTTGCCAATGACTGATTTAGGAGTCCTGTGACTATATTTTAGGTATAAATTTTCAGGTCTATATTAGATCAGCGAACGCTTAAAAAAGCGAACGCTGATTGATTGACCTTATGTAAGTGAAAGCTTTCAATCTCAAACTGTCAGATCAGTGATTTTTTTCCTAGGGAAAAAAATCGCTGATCCAAAACACATACACACAACACAAGCACACCAAACAAACAGAAATCCACACACATACACCTAAAAATCTGACACCTAACCCTACACTAAACTATGCACACACCACTAACTATCCACTTACCTTAACCCAAACTCTTACCCTAAGATCCGTCACTATCGCACACTCACCTCACCCACTCCCTAACCGTAACTCACCTAAACCCGCTCTAACCCTCACATCCACACAATCGCACACATACCTAACCCACACCCTAACCCTAACTCACCTAACCCACCCTAACACTCACATCCACACAATCACACACTTACCTGTATCTGACCCGTAATTTTCCACCACAGCACTGAAAATACCGAGGCAACAGAAATGGACAACCAAATTCTTTCCCAAGGAAAAAATTTGAGTTTCTGTTGCTTCAATATTTTGAACATTCACTTAAATAAGGTCGATCAATCAGCATTCGCTTGTTTAAGCATTTGCTGATCTAATATAGACCCTAAAATTTCTTAGTAACCAGCACTCACTGATGCTTTCTGCAGCACATCTGTGTTCTGGTATATGTTGCAGTGGGTCTATATGACTTGGTCGACAGTTCATATGATCGACTGTTTATTTGGTCGACAGTTCATTTGCTCGACAAGCATTTTAGGTGGGGGGCTTTGCCGCCCACACCCACCAATGTGGGGGGCTGTGCCCCCCACACCCCCCCTAACTATATATATCAACTCCAGGGTCACACAACATTAGGGAAGGGGGCAAATGCTTGTCGATCAAATGAACTGTCGACCAAATAAACAGTCGACCATATGAACTGTCGACCAAGTCATATAGACCCGAAGGCAGACAAAGTGAAAAAAAAGCTATAATCAGATGTGAATCATTGGATTTATTTAGAGTGGTGACCATGAATGTCATATACATCGAGGACTAAGTTTTGGCATACAACATCTGGGGAGAGGACTGAATAGACACAAATTAAAATATATCACCTATCTAAAAAACTATACTGCAATGGGTCTATATGACTTGGTCGGCAGTTCATATGGTCGACTGTTTATTTGGTCGGCAGTTCATTTGATCGACAAGCATTTGCCCCCTTCCCCAATGTTGTGCGACCCTGGAGTTGATATATATAGTTAGGGGTGGGGCACAGCCCACATTGGGGGGTGTAGGGGACAAAGCCCCCCACCTAAAATGCTTGTCGATCAAATGAACTGTCGACCAAATAAACAGTCGATCATATGAACTGTTGACCAAGTCATATAGACCCCTGCCTTCACAACATAGATGTGTTAATTTCTCTGTGTAAGGAAAACTGTGATTTTCCAAGATATACATTGCAGAATTCATCTTAACCAAAGTGTTTCTGGATGTGGAAATGACAGTTCTGTCTTGCTAGACAGATAATACCAATAAGTCAAGGAACATGTCATTTTGTAACTTAAAAATGGTGTCAAAATATGCAGCCATTCTAAAAAATGCTTTATGACTTATTACAATGTTACAATGCATTTTTAAGGCCAAGGATATCAGATGAGATCACTAAAGGCCTTGCTTTAATCAGCCCTAATATGGTATACCATATCACCAAACTTAAGTCCACACAAGATTTTGTTCCTGTCTGATTTTTAAGGGCAGTTTATTCCATCACCTCCCCCCCCCAAAGTGAAAAGAATTGCTTCCAGCTTTGAATTTACTATTGCTTGCTTAAACAAATTATTTTCATTTATTTATTTATTTAAAATTTGTTTACCGGGAAAGTCCGACTTGGAATGAAGCCAATTTTCAGCAGAGGCCTGGGGAGAAACACTCCAGATAAATGTCTTTGAAATTAGTGTTATTTCTAGTACATTTTCCTTGAATAGCAAAATTCTACCCCAAAGTACTGCACATTTTCTCATTTTTAAAACAAGTATATGCCCACATGAAATCACCGTTACATATCATGTAAAACACAGAGTATAGGTTCAGTGTTTTCAATCGCTCCTAATAGCTGGTATCCCTCATGACATGGATTATCCCGGTGAAAAATCATGTATATTTTCTAATTTATTAATTTGCTATTTAGAATATATATAAGACCCGCTCACATATACAATGATAGGTCTTATTAAGGCTTTATATTGTTATCGGTATCTTCTAATCGCTAATGAGCATCACTGGAAATATAGTGCTCATATTAGCATAGCATGATTTCCAGACCATATTTATATGGCAAGAAAACTGTAAATTATTGCCAATCAAAATTCTAAGGTCTTCATATTGCTCACAACCCACCCCCCATACATTTTATATGGATATCTAACATTTGTTCTACCAAAATATATCACCTTAGTTTTAGGAAACAAATGAAACTCCATAATTCTATGCCCCCCCCCCCCCATTATATTTGGCTTTGCTCAGAATTCATGAGCAAAGAAGGTGAGAGGTATACTCTTCCTACAGGTACTCTCTGTGCCTTTGTACTTTTCATTAGCTGTTTGAGTTGTTGGCAGTTGGTATAGTCCATACCATACGTACCTCTCAACTGTCCAGATTTTCACAAACTGTCCAGATTTTTACCCCATATTTTTGGTCTGTTCCTCATAAAATTTATGTTTTTTCTGGCATATCACTGAGGATTGAAGTCACTAAATAATGATATACATGCCACACTGGATAAAAATTTTAGAAAGGGTGATTGATAAATGGATACGCAGAGTAATATAAAGTAAGATGAGAGATGAGTTTAGATTCATATCAGGATGCAGCACAACTGACCCCGTGTTTGCAGTGAGACAGATAGTTGAGAAGAAGCTGGAGCTGAGGAAAGTGTCCAATTGGGCATTCCTAGATTTGGAGAAAGCATATGACAAACTGTCAAGAAAGCTGATTTGGGCAGTCTTGTGGTAGTTTAGAGTCCCAAAAACATTGCTAGAATTAGTACAGGCTATGTATAAGGACTTGAGTGTGAACGGTGTTTGGTCTCACAGATGGGTTCCTAGTGGGAGTGGGTATGTATCAGTATTCAGCTCTGAACCCACTGCTGTTCATATTAGTTATAAATTACATTGGCAAACAGGTTGAAGGGGACAGATTAACAAAGTTGCTGTATGCAGATGATATGGCATTACGGGCAGATTCTGAGCAAGACCTTCAGCAACGAATAGGGGAATGGAATGCAAAACTGAAGGCACATGGGATGAAACTGAGTACAGCTACAACAGTTGTAATGGCAGGAAACTGGGGAAATCAAAAGAAGCTGAGAATTGAGATAGAAGGAAAGATAGTGGAACAGGTTAGCAGCTTCAAGTATCTGGGAGGGGTGGTTGAGTTGAAAGGAAGTCTGAATAAAGAAGTCAAAGCTAGAATCAGAAGGGGTGCAGCCAACTGGCATACATTGTCAGGTGTAGTGCAGGACAGAAGAATACTAAAGAAGCTAAGAAGTAAGGTGTACAAAACAGTAGTGTGACCAACACTACTGTATGGTACAGAAATCTGGACAGTAAAGACAGAGCAGATGAAGAAGCTAGGGGTGATGGAAATGAAGTGCTTTAAAAGGGTGGTAGGATGCACACTGTGGAGCAGATGAAGAACTGAGGAGATAAAAGCAGAAGGCAAAGTAGCCCCAATTGCAGAAAAGATCAAAGAGAACAGATTACTGTCATTTGGGCACATGTGCAGAAAAGCAGAAGACAATCTGGTGGAGAAGATTTTAAACAGACAGGAAGAAGGCAAGAGAAAATGAGGGTGCCCAACGAAGAGGTAGATGGATTGTATGAGAGAAGATCTGTGACAGTCAGGCATGAGTGCAGAAGAAGGCAGGAGTGTGGCATTGAGAGAGATAGCAACAGTTCACATGAGACCCTGACCCCATGTAAAAAGTGGGAAAAAGGAGATTAATGATGATGATGATGATGATGATGACAACTAAGAGACTTACACTCTTTCAGTCAACATGTGGATGATTTTGCATGATAATTTTCTACTCTATTATCTATCATTGATTTGAAGGGAGTAATACAGAGTAGGTGGGTACAGGGTAGCAGACACCCCCTTCAAAATTAGCACTTATTTCACATAGTCAGACTTGAATATTTTGTTCTTCCTCTGTCAGATCTCCTAACTTTCTGAGATTTGGCTGAACAGCTCCAGACCACTTTTAATGCATCCTTAATATATATGTTTGTGTGTGTGTGTGTGTGTGTGTGTGTGTGTGTGTGTGTGTGTGTGTGTGTGTGTGTGTGTGTGTGTGTGTGTGTGTGTGTGTGTGTGTGTGTGTGTGTGTGTGTGTGTGTGTGTGTGTATCTCTCTCTCTCTCTATATATATATATATATATATATATATATATATATATATACATTTATTTTTGTTTTTCAGGAAGGTAGATTAGAATCCTTGGAAGAGAGGTCATTGTAATCGGAGGCATGTTTTGAGAAGTGGTCAGCTGATTTAATATATACTTCATCTCACTACTGCAATTCATCCAGGTGTTTAAGTGGTCTGTCTATGCCCACATTTTTATTGCAGATTATCTGGATGTATAATCTATATTTTTGTTGTCATTTATTACTGTACATTCTTTAGGATACAGCATTAAATCAATACATGTAATATGAAATCAAAGAGTACCACAGAACAAATATATTGTTTTGTCACTCTGTCAACAGCACTAGATGTGCCAGCTTAAAATTAGTCAGAATAGCAGTGTATCAACAAATACAAATCAAACTACTAGTCATTTGGAATCAGGTGCAAAATAAAACAAATTTAGAAAAAATACTGATTTAATTGCCACTTACTTATGCAGTTTTATCATATTTCACAGTGGTGCTTCACTTCCTGTGTATGTCAGGTCTCTTGTTTCTTTCTTTTTTGGCATTTGTTTTCCAAGTAGCTTTAATAAATGTTTCTCTTCAGCCCATTATTGCAAAATCTGTCTTTAATTATCATAATTTCTGATCATTAAAATATTGAATATGCTATCAAACTGCCTGTTAATTTGGTATTGCACAGTATGTTGGTCCAGTGATAAGATGTCTGCCTTATAGCTCAACAGCCTAGGGTTTAATCCTGACTTGTATATCTTGCCCTATGCATTCATGCATATGTTTTCTCTGGGTATTCTTACTTTCCCCAAAAGGATTGTGCTTGACTGGATAAACTGCTTTGGCTAAACTAGGCTATTTACTTGGTTATCACTGATAAACTAGTCATTCAATCAATAATCAGTCAGTCAGTCAATAAAAGACATCTTGCATTCGCCTTGCTCTAGGCATACATTAGTCTAAAAATCTGAGAAAACAGAACTGCACTTCAAATTAGATGAAAGATGTCATATATGTATGTTGACATTATTTACTTAGTTAGCAAATGATAAACCAGTCATTCAGTCTTGTTCTACTCCAGGCTAAGTTATACAACACAAAAAAAACAGAAAACATTAGCATAATACATCTATTCTAATATGTAACTGAGAGCACACTTTGACCATATATAGTATGGTCACCATTTTTACAATTGACACTGCTTATCTTAACTCAAGTCTAACCAGAAATATTATACATATACTCGGTCTTTGCATGTACTCACTACAGTCTAAATTGTTTCCATTCTTTATAAGTTTTCTGTCCTTATCTTTTCTACTTTAACTACTATAGCCTAACACAACCTCTATGTTGCTGTCTACAACAGACTTATTTCTCAACAACTATAAGCTATTAATTTAACTCTATGTAAGTTCGAGTTGTATAGCTTTTACTACTAGTCATATTTCATGTCCCAACATTCTCAATTAATTTTCTTGATTTGTTTTTTTCTTTCTTTGCATACAGTTTGCAAATATCATATTCCTTCAGTAATTTTTTCATTGTTAATGTTTGTATAACTATTATTTAATGTGTTAAAGTCAGTGTATATTTTGGTACTCTTCTCCCTGTATGTACTTTGTAAATATCCAATTAATTTTTGTAACTCACCATTATGCATTGTTTAAATTCTATAGCTATAACTAATGTTTTTAGGCTTATTCGGGAACTTTTCTCTCTAGGCCTCATCTGAAAAGTGGCTGTTGCCAGCCACACTTTGCCAGTAAAGAAATGCCAATAAATAAATAAATAAAATGATAATTCCATCAATAAAAAATCTCTCACTTGCCTTCTTTCAGACCTGTATAGACTAAAACCCTGAGAAAGCAGAACAGCACGCACTGCAAATTCGACGGTAGGTTTCATATCTGTATGTTGGTATTAGAAGCATAATGCAGGAGATGGTGTACCAAACAGGCTTTGCTCCAACTCTCGTATTCACTCATTGACCACATGGCTGACTCTTCTTTTAGCTTTAGCTCTCTAAAAAATATAATAACCAATTCACATGTAGCTATATAAGGGGTACCAGGTATGCCAGGCATCCTGTTCTGAAACGTACATTAAAGCAGTCTATCTGCATTAAGCATCTAGTGTAACAGTAACAGAAATAATTTTTGCTGTTTTAGCCATTTTTCTGCTGCTGGTTGTATTCATTTCACATATGTGCATATAATAACATATTTAAGTTTGTGTTTCCATAATATCTATTGCAAAGTATGTATTGTAAGATCATTAATAAGATAAGATTTAGTGAAACAAAATACCCATTTTTATTTTGGAAATGTTTGTTTTTGACCATGTTCTGATATTTTGCAGCCTGCCAAACCTATTTATTCTTGGGAAAGTTCACAGTTTACAGAAAAGGCTACAATACTTGTAAATCCATTTACATGCTTGTCTAAAACATCCTCAACATATGTTTTCACTTATTCTGCAGTACATCACATGTGTCATCCATTATTAACAGAAACTTATGATTAATGGCAAATCAGCAAATGTCCAGATACTGTAATCCTCAGTTTTGAAGCAAAGCCATGATGTTATATAGATTTATTCTTATTTTTCAGATGTTATTCATGCTTTACATACAATGTATTACCAAGTACCAGTTGAGAGGAACTGTAGTCAGTTTTGCAGATTAGTAATGCTTTAACAAATTTGCTTTAATGTTCATAATATATTACATGTCAATGCAGCGCTTTCAAACAATATTCCAATGTATTTCTGAGTCTTTAAAAAGTAGGAATATAGATTTCTTTCAGCTGTGCTGAAATATAATAAGTTGATCAGCTCTGCCAACCAAAAATAAATTAGAAAAAAGCAGACATAAAATATTAGATACTAAGAAAAATATTCTAGTACAACTTTTGCCATCTAACTACTTTAGCACAACTTTTGCCAGCTAACTACTTACAGAAAAAGGCAAATATAATTTTGACATTTACACTATCATTTAAATTGTGACCCTTTGTAAATGGAATGTTTATAATTATTGCTGTCTGAGAAATGCGTTGTATTGGACTGATACTTTCTAACTAGACATGCATGCTACAAGTTCTGCATTCAGTTTCCTGTACATGTGCATGATAGCTTGCCCAAAGGGATACAGTGCCCTCTTTCATAAATAAATAAATTAATTAATTAATTAATAAACAAATAAATGCAGTCCAGGAGCATGTACATCTGCCTATTTGTCCATTACATTGATAAAGGCAAAGACAGGTGATGGTATGTAATAAACATTGCATTGCGTGGGAGTGAAACACATATCTAATCTGGCTCCATCTGTGATCAGTACAGCTACAACATTATATGACTGTTTGTGTGCAACAGTTTGGAGACCAAAGGATTTTTTTTATCATTGTCTTTTTATAGCCCCTAACTCGACTAGCTAGCTATGAACAGGTGCAAGTATACTTTGTTCTCATATCCTGTCTTCCACAGCAAAGGGAAGGAGTAAAATCAGTGGCCATATCATCATCTCTAATAGAGGGTCTGCTGCTTTGTATCCTACCTTTTCCAACCAGCAGCAACCAAATTCTCCTGTGGCAGCATGGTCTGCAATGCTGGAACTCTCAGTGCATGTTTCTATGCAATGAACCAAATTAACAATGTTGTCCGCTGCTTGACATGTTTCCTGAGTCAGATACAAGCTAGCATGCACTTGTTGGTGGCCATGCAGTGTGTTTCACACTTATTCCCACCACCCACCTAGTCCCTCTGGCACCTGGGTTTGTTTATCAAACCAGTATGCTGGGCTACACTCAGGCTATGACTCCTCAGCAATACACTTCCAGATGAGATCAAAAGATTATACTATGTTGGAATGTGGAAATGGTAAAGTCCTATGTACTATAACATAATAGCCATCCCACTCCTTTTGTTCCATCTTCTCCCCCTCAGCCTAAGAAAAAATCATATCAGAGTACAGATTTGGGTAGAATCATCATGCTCATTACTGTAAACCAATTAGAAGAGCTATGTATATAGATGCCACACTGCTCCACTCTAAAGATAACATTATCCATCAATCCAAATTAAATATTATTTGACCTTAAGTATATCTGCTAAATACAAAGTTAATTAAGGATGAAACAAAAATAATAGCAACATAGTACTAACATGCCTTAACTATGCAGTTAGTACTGTAGGAAATAAACCATTTTGAACATTTTCATTTTTGCTAGCCTAGATGTATTTTTTAAATAATAATATTATTATTATTATTATTATTATTATTATTATTATTATTATTATTATTCACATATTCACAGGTAAGTAGTCACATTCTTCTGAATTAATTTTCATGTTTATTCGAACTGAAAATCAAATCACTTGAAAAACATGCCACATAGTGCCATGTGCTGAGATGCTATGTGAACCCACTCTGAATATTATTGCTTACTTGACGTCTGCCTAGCAACCACAGCCTCAAGTGAACAAGTATAATCTCATGAATTGAAAAAAAAAAACTTTAATTGCTTTCCCTTTAAAAAAAGAAAGTTTAATCATAATACTGCTTCCAGTAGACCTCCTTCCAGCAGCTACCTGGTCTTGATCAGTCTCACTCATTGAACTGGTGCTGCCTCTGTCCTGCCTCTTTTTACATCTCTATTGCTGTAAACAAGTTGTGCCCTGCAAACAAAAGGAACAACTACAGTAAGTTGTGGATAACTGAAAGTGCTTGTACTGCAGTCAAAACATGTTTTTTCTCATAGTACCCATGCTTCCACTATCCTGACACCTGTCTGCGTTGTTATTCCAGTAACACAGACAAACTAAACCTCAAAAGGAGTTCTTAGGGAAAAGGGCATTTGTGCACTCCACAAGCCAAGGGAAAATCTTTATAAAGGGGTAAACATCCCTCTGTGCTTAGAGTGCAGTCAAATCCAGTCCCATTCATACTACCTCCACCTTTTCTCCCCACCTCCTTTCTGCATTGTCATCTCAGTAACATAGTTCAGGCAAGTAAAACCTTAAAACAAATTTTCAGGGGAAAGGGTTTTGTGCACTTAGCAGACAAATAAGCAACTTTAGTAAGTGGCGGTTTCTTTATTCTAGGAACAGAGTCAAAGTAAGACAATTAATTTATTTTGGACTGTTATGTTACATAGGTATGTAAAAAAGAGTTGACCCTGCTCATATAGATATGACACACAATTTGCTGTCATGACTATCCCCGTAATAGCTTTTGCAATAAGTCTCCCCATAACACTATACTCCTGTACATTCTATGTATTAGACTGGATGTGATCATAGCACAGAGGGATGTCTACCCCTTTATAAAGATTTTCCCTTGGCTTGTGGAGTGCACAAATGCTCTTTTCCCTAAGAAAGCCTTTCCTTTTTGTTCATTTATTGGCCTTTATTCTTTATCTTTAAATTTATTGGGTACTTAGTTTTCTGCTTAGCACCAGCAAACTGCTCACTGTTTTTGGGAACTGTTGGCTGGCATATAACTTGCCCACTCCACCTAGTTCCAATCACCTTTCTTTTAGTACTCTACCCTAACCCCATTCCCACCTACCCCTGCGTTTTCCTCATACTTCACCATACACCTACCTGAACTTTCTAATTGATCACCTCACTAAACGTATATTCTCTACCACCCATGCCACTACTTTATTTGTTTTCCCTGGCTCTACTTCATTGCTATAATATTTTGCCTACTCTCTCATCTGTCAATTTCATCCTTTTCCTGACAAACAACACCCCTTTAAATATATATATACCTCTCAACTGTACAGTTTTTGCAGAATGTCCAGATTTTTGCCTCATATTTTTGTTCATTTTTCAAAAAATTGTGGTTTTCTAGCTAATCAATGAAGACTGAATTCAAAAAATAATGAGAGACATTTGAGTTTTAGATGTCATATCCCTTAGAAAATTTGTGCTAATGCAAAAACTGTTATTCTATCAACTTTCTAAGTTTGTAAGGGAAATATTTAAAAATTGTCCCTATTTTTGGGCCTTTGTCCCCCCATTATTTATGGTTTTGTCCAGATGTCTTGCTCTAAGAGGTTGAGAGGTATGCACACACTTGCAACACAATGCAGTCAATTGTTTTAATTTTAGGTGTTTCCCTATTTGTGCTTCTATCCCTTGAACAGAATAAGAACCATAACATTAAAGCAACCCCAATACTGATTACCTTTGCTACTACCATGTGGTAGAGACAGCCTGTCTGCTAGCCTCTAAGTGATCTACAAGAATATCTACTGGGATTATCTAGTGAGTGGCTCTAGGCTTGGGTGGCTGGTGGCAGTGGCCCAACCATCCAAGTTCCAAGTGGATCTTTTATCTTAGGAGGATTGTTGAACCAGTGGTCATCACCCAGTTAGTTGAAGCCTTCTCTAAATGACTCAGCTCCAAGATCGGTAACTATGGCAGGACAACTGCCTGGTATAAGTCAGCCCTCACCTATCCCCTGGTATCTGTTTACCATTTGTCTGCATATGTGTCTCCTACATCTTCTGTCCTTTGTGTCCACATCTTCCCAATTTGTCTACGAGTCTTAGATATGTGTCTGTTTGCTCCATATGAAGCACTTCCAACCCTTCCACCTGCTCCAACCACAGCCTTAACCAGGCTGCAGCAGGCTGCATTTGACATGCTTGCAGCTCTGATGGACCATGGAGACTTGGACAAGAGAGACAAAATTGGAAAACCTGACATTAGAGATGAGGATCCAGAGGTAGTACAATAAATATAAATTGGGAAAGGATTAAAGCTGGCATTATCTTCTCTGTGCCTGAAGTCTGTGGTGCATCCTGTGGCAGCTGGCAACATTCTCCATGTACTCTGCTTGTGCTGAAAGACAAAATGGAAAGACAAGACATCACATAACATACATAGGTGTAGGGAAATACAGATGGCAGTGCAACCATACTGCTCCATAGAAATGCAAATAATCAGACGCAGAAGCATTAAATAATTCTGACAGCCTAACTCACAACTAAAGCATTATGTCTGTATCTTCTTCTTTCAGCTTTTCCCTGTTAGGGGTCACCACAGTGGATCACCTGTCCGCTCATGATTGGCAGTGAAGTTTTACAGTGTCGAGTTGCCAGCCCGGCGCCTAACCTTCCACAAAAGGCACACACACACACACACACACACACACACACACACACACACACACACACACCTAGGGCCAATTTAGAGTGTCCAGTCCACCTACAGCATATCTTTGGGATGTGGGAGGAAACCAGAGCACCCAGAGGAAACCCACACGACCACAGGGAGGACATGCAGACTCCACACAGAAGGCACCCCAGCCAAGAATCAAACCAGAGAACCTTTTGCTGTGAGGCAGCAACACTAATCGCTGCACCACTGTGGCCACCCAAAGCATTATGTCTGTATAAAGCAACAAAATGCAGTCAGGGTCTCATGATACAGAACAGGTGTTTGCAGTATTACAGCTATTTACAAATGAACAGAGGCAGCCAAGCTGTTAGCTGCAGTGAAGCAGATAGAACTGCACTAATGACACCTATGTGTAATGATGTAGAAACATGAAATGGCATTCACCATGCCCTAGGAGCACAGTCCTGTTCCCAGTACTACATAACTAGGTGCTTCAACAGAACAGCTGTCAGTAACAGCACACTCAGTGTTATAAACAATCACCCACACTAGCCAAGCTGGAATATACTGGGATCTGTCAGAGTGAAAAAGAAAACAGAGGAACAACAGTTACAAAACAACATGAACCTTTACCACAGGTAGAACTCTACACTGAAGATAGAAATACTTACAGTGCCATTCAGGATGTCCTTGCCTAACCTCTGCTTTCCATGTCTAGAGATCCCCAAGCCAGCAGTGACCCACATCCTTGTACTGCTACCTGCACTCCTCACTAGCATGATGGATGTTGCTTGCTTTGGACAGCAGAGCTGCCAGTTCATACCAGACATTAACATTCATTAGCCATCCCATAACCTGGTCATACAGTAGATAGAACATCATTTTGCTCTCCATTAAACACCAGGTAGGCATTGTGTATGGAAAACTAACATTTTCCTGCTGTCCGTTGCCTGTTGTCTTTGCTGAATAGGTTAATGCTTCTCCCTGCTTGTTAGTCCTGTCTCCTCAGTCTACCTTCCTGTAGCTCACTGCCACTACTAAGAGCTAATATATAGTAAATCTACTTTCAGGCATACTAAGCTTTGCATTTACTTGTCTTTTGTCTTTAATATGCCATCAGGGTCTCAGATTATACAGATTTTAGGTGCAACCACATAGACTGCCTCCCAAATGGGTAAACTATCTTTTTTTCACAAATAGGGTAAAATCCCAAACTCCCAGTGTTTCTACCTTCCGGATATACTGCTGTTTGCTTTTCGCTACAGAAGGGCAAATGATTTGAAACTCCCTAGTGGTCCTACTTTTATAAGAATATGTGTGTTTTAGAATTTATAGCTTAGACTATCACAAATTGGTATTACAAGCTTTGGTTTTTAGATATGATGTTTTCTCTTTTATAATCTGAGCTTGCTGCTTAGGTAAAGGTCCATGTGTCTTTTAGATGTACATTTATTGTCTATTTGCATTGAATGTGTTAGAGTATGTCTAATTGCACTGCTGCCTAACTGACTATTTTATTCTGTGGTTATTGTAGCATTAACTTCTACCAGTCTTGGAGGTGTTTTGCATGTACTGTGTATCACTATAATTGGTGCTTAACTGCTGCTGCCTTTATTAGTATATGGGATTATATTGCTCTGTTTCCTTAATGCTTTCTCTCTACTTCCCTTCAAGCTTGCAACCCTCCTGCTAGTGAAACCTCCCAGCTTCCATGTCCTGCTGTCTGCCTGAAGCCCTGAGATATCACAGTCATCAGCAAAGTTTCTGTTATCTCCTCCCAGTGCAGGAATTAGAGCCTTGTCCTCCATATACTGTACTGCCTTTGAGAAACAGGAATATTTATTTGGAAGTATGTGTACAATACATCTTGCATCTTAACTGAACAATCTCCTATCTCTGTTTTGTGTAAGCAAACACTCCCTGCCAGGACAACCAGCAGCTATAGCCATGTATACTACATCCCCTATACTCCCAAACTAGCCTCCCTGTTGTAACATTCCCTCCTCCTTTTATCCACGTATTTCTTTTTTTCTTCTCTCTTCTCCTATTTCCCTCACTATTACTCATTCTACTTTTGAATGAGCATTATTTGACAGTACCTAGAGTGACCACTTGAGGGCAGTAGTACCCTTTACCTTCCCATTACTTACCTGCATTCTAGCCTGGGTTATTAAACTAGATTCTGACTCTTTTTGCCTCAGTCACATACATTACCTTTCCCTTTGCCACTACTTTTTACCCTTTTTCAGCTCTCTACTGCCTTACTTTATAGTCCCTAACAGTCTAGATACCATACTTTACCTTACCTCCCTACCTCTCTGATTGTTTTTCCTTTGCACTGGTCTTTTTGGCTCTACCCCGCTCCAATCACCCTGCGGGCTCACTCCGCTCCTCTACCCTACCCCCAATTCCCACCCACCCCCAGTGGTCCTACACTTTCACTTCACTAACCACTCGCCCCTTTTTTCTCATCCTATCACAAACCTCCTCATCACCAGGCCACTCCCCTATCTCTTTCTATCCTAATTAGTACTAATTAACTCTCTTTTGAACTACTTCCCTCACCTAACCATCCACTGCACTAACTACTTCCCAAATCTACCTTCTATACAACCTCCACTAATTTCTTATTTGCATAATTTAAACCCTGCTCAATCTATTGAAACACTCTCTCCTATTTTCTACTTCACCTACTCACACAAACTACTCTCATCTCAAATCTGCTTATTACTATGGCCCCAACACACAAAACTATTTTCACAAACATACTACTCTTAACTACCACAATAGCCTCCTTACCATACTGTACTCACTCACCTCCTTTGAAAATCTTTCTCTACCTGAACAAAACCATCACTTCCAACAAACTTTACCATCTTCATTCATCTACTCCCTTAACCACAGTAATATAACCTGTACCTCTAACTATATACTACCAAAATATCACAGAGCAACCCATGTTACTTACTTCACTGCCAAAAAGACCTTTAATAATTTATACAAAATCCTTAAATTTCTACACTATCGACAGCAACACCCCCTCCTAGACGGTGATATTCATCCAAGCCCTGGCTCCAATACTGACTATGCCAATAACCTTAACAATTTAACATTGCCTATGAGTTCTACATTAACTAAACCACCTAACTCCCTCCTGATCGCCCACCTTAACATTAGAAGTATTAACAATAAAATTTCCCACCTGCATGCACTCCTTGATGTGCACTCATTTTATATTCTATGTCTTACAGAGACTTGGCTAAAACCATCTACTCTAGACCAGGAAATTAGCCCTCCTGGCTATAATATCCTTAGATGTGACCGTAAAACCAAAAAAGGTGGAGGCATAGCCATTCTCTATAAATCTAATCTCCAAATTTCCCCCTTTAATGTGCTTCCATCATTAGACACCAAATCTGAAATCCTGACTACCAAACTCCAAATCAACAATCCCAAATCTATCTATCTATCTAATTTGCATGCATCTCCCCCCAGGTAACAATACCAATACTCTTGAAAACTTACTTAGTTACCTCTCTCCCCAACTACCCCAGGAGACCATTGTACTGGGTGACTTTAACATCGACTGGTCCACCTGCAGTTGCCCTAACCCTACTAACCACATAAATCTCTTTGGATTCTCACAATTAATGACCACGCCTACTAGAATCCACAAACCTAGCAGTAAGGAAACTACTCTTGACTGGATCCTTATTAATAGCCACCCTGAAACCTATACTTCAGGAGCCCTTCCCGACGATATCAGCGACCATATGCTTACCTACATTATTAGACAAAAAGTCCATATCCCAACTACTCATAATCTCAAAACCTCCCACTTAAAAAAATTCTTTAATCCAGACAGCTTCCTAAACGAACTGCAAGTATGTGACTGGTCACCACTGACCCATCTTGAACTTGATGATGCTGTGACCTACTTTAACACTAACTTTCTTCAAATCCTAGATTACCATGCACCATATCGCTCTACTAGAATAAGAGCCAAATCTGCCCCTTGGCTCACAAAACAAACTAGGCAAAAGATACTCCTCAGAAATAAAATCTGGGCTAAATGGAGAGCTACCAAATGTCCATCAGATCACCTCCACTTTAAACAGTTACGAAATGCCACCAAGAAGGATATTCTTAGAGACAAAAAAGACTTCTACCTCTCCAAAAAAACAGTCAACAAACTCCACAAAAATTTTGGTCAGGAATAAACAAACTTCTTCAGCCAGGTCACTCTACTACTCCTGCCCCAGCAGGTTTCAACCATAACTCCAACCAGATCCCTGATGCCTTTAATAACTACTTCACAGAAGCCATTCAAACCCTAGCCAATTCTTTACCTCCCTTTACTGCTTCCCCGCTAAATACCTCCAAGACTTCATCTCCTACCTTTCAAATACAACCTGTACCTATATCTTTCATCTGTAAGCTACTTCAAAAACTGAAACCTTGCACCCCTTCTGCTGACCGTCTCTCATCTGAATACTTACAAATTGCCACAAAAGCCATAGACTATCCCATCTCTATCCTTATTAACAGAACTATCTCAGAAGGCAAAATCCCTACCATATGGAAAGTATCCCACATCATCCCTCTTCATAAAGGTGGATCTTCTATTGAGCTTTCTAACTTTCGACCTATTGCCTTATTCTCCCCATTAGCTAAGATAATGGAAAAATATATTCACAAACAGCTACTTAACCACCTACTACAAAATAACCTACTAGCAAACTGCCAACATGGCTTCAGACCATTCCATAGCACAACGACTGCCCTCTTATCCTTCACCGACTCTATAAATAAAAATTGTAACAATAACTCTTTTTCCTCTGCACTATTTATTGACTTGTCAAAAGCCTTTGATATGGTTAACCACAACCTACGTCTAGACAAACTAAAGGCCCTTTCTCTCGATCCACAAGCATTACAATGGTTTAGGTCTTATCTGGAAAATAGACAGCAAGCAGTACTTTGGCATAACAATCTGTCTTCATTACTTCCAGTAAATATTGGAGTACCCCAAGGCTCTATCTTAGGTTCCCTTCTTTTTTCTTTATTTATTAACAATCTATACATGAACATACCTCAAGCCACCTGCATTCAATATGTAGATGACTCCACCTTAATCTGTACAGCCAAGAATATAGCCTCTCTCCAGTCCCTCACCCAAACTGTTTTTCATAATGTTGAAAACTGGTTTATGTAACACTGCCTCCTCCTAAATCCCCAAAAAAACAAAACTACTGCTTTTTACTCCAACTCATAAATCACCTAATCCATTCTTCTCTGTAACCTCTAACAATACTACCAACATAACCCCAGATACTACAACCCGCCTATTAGGTGTAACAATTGATAATCATCTCAACTATGATGACCACATCAACTCCACCATAAAGTCTGTTAACAAAAAACTTGGTACCCTCTATAGAATTAAACCCTTCCTTACCCCTTCTGCCAGGAAAACTATTGCCCAGACCCACCTCATTTCTACCCTTTTCTATGCCTCTGCTATATATACTAATCTATCTAAAAACAACCTCTCTAAACTTTCCACCTGTTATAATAGCATAGCTAGATTCATCACATGCTCCCCCTTTAAAACTCACCACTGCCTCAACCTCAAACAACTTGAATGGCTAGAACTGCAGAACTATATACTCTGTTAACAATTACTTATTACTCAAAAGATCCTATACCACCCCAACAACACCCCTATCCTCATTAATCTGATTACACCATATAAAAATCTAGCTACACTACGGTCTGCTAATAAGCTCCTAGTTTCCTCTATTAAATCTAACAACAAAGCTGGTGATTCACTTTTCTCGAACATGGCAGGTAAAAACTGGAATCACCTTCCTTCTGAATTATCAACCCTTGCTTCTACTTCTCTATTTAAAAACCATCTTAAAGAACATCTGAAAACTCATTGGTTTGTCCATGTGCTAACCCAGACTGATATCTTTTTCCCCTTCCTGCTCTTACCCCTTTCTCTACTCCTCTCACCTTTGCCTCCAAATCCAGTTACTACTCTTTTCTTCATAGTATGAAGATAAAATATAAGGGCTTTTCTCTCTTAATTGGGTTTTGCTCATACCTACTATTGCGTTTAGCATATTTTTTTAGTATAATTTTTAGTATAATTTTTATAGTTTATAATTTTATTATTATAATTTTTCTACTGACCAATGCTGCCTCTGTATTGTGATTTTACATGTCTTTTTATATATTGTTAACTTTGTCACTGTTCATGCTTGGAGCTTTTTGCCCTGGGCCTCTACTGAAAATGGACATATATCCAGTTAGACTAGCCCGGTCAACAAATGTAAAATAAATAAATAAAAATTTACAGCTATCTCCATAAAAGCAATGCAAAAGAAAATGGCAACATAAGATTCACACCCTTCCCAGGACATTGAATCATGGGTGATGCACCCTAGCATTCATGGATGCATGGTGTACATTCATGGACAGTTTGTGTGAATGAGTGAGCATGCACATCACCCCATCAATGTGCAGCTGACTGAATGCATCTATGCCACTTGATACTGGTACAAACATGCAAAGCACAGGATTTCATACAGAGAGCTAAATTGTAGTCTTATTTGCAGAAATAAATTGTAAACACAAACTTATTAATGATAATTATTGGTGGTCTGCCATTTTAGATGTGAAATCATGCATCATAAAATATATAGTAAATTTAATTCAGTAGCTTGAATCACCTTGACAGCACTAACGTATCACAGTCACAGAAGGTAGACTACAAGAATCAGAGGTTTGCAGTAAAGTAATTATCTCTGCTTTGAATGCTACCTATATGTCAATAGTTGTTTTGATAGTGGGCAACTGCATAGAGGCTGCAAATGTCAACAGCTGTGCCTACTGCATTCATGCATCTGTCTGTGTGAACAGGTACACTCATACGCATGCTCACATATGCACATAATAGGATTTGAAAGCACACTGATGCAAGACATCCAACCCCCATTAGCCATAAAGCCCTGGTAAATATGCAGAACATATGAGGCCCATACAGTTTTCCCATCACAATGTACTATGTCCAAATATGTTAGCCTAAGTCCACTGTGATATAGATACTTTTGTGCATCCAAACATTCCTTTCCAATCTATGATGTTTTTTCCCGCTACGCGTGTCCATCAAAAGGGAGGAATGACAAGAGTTTGGACAAGTTAAATGATACACACAGTATACCTTGACCTGACTAAAGCTTTAGACACAATACCCCACTCAGGCACAGCAGAAAAGCTAAATAAATTAGAAATAAACCCTCTATGTCACAGGCTGAATTACCAGCTGGTTCACAGATATGATGCGGGAAATTAAAATGGGGTATGTTACATCAACAAAGAGACCAGTCACCACTGGAGTCCAGCAGGGCTCTGTGGTGAGACCTCTCCTGTTGGGCATCTACTTCTCTGAAGTAAATGCCAATTCCAAAGGGCTCTGTCTGACAAAGTTTTAAGATAACTACAAGCTAGGAGCAGTCATTGAATCCTGAAATGACCTAGTCATATTGCAGGAAGGTTTGTCCCAATTAAATAACTGGTGTCAGAATCATGGGTCTGAACTAAATGCCAAAAAATGCATTACTGTATTCTTTAGGAAGTCATCTATCCCACAGAACTACCGGACTGACAATACACCCCTAAGAGCTGAATCACTTGTTCAGGATTTGATAACTTATGTGGACAGTAACCTATCTTTTGACCAACATGTGTCCATTGTTGTAGGAAAGTCATTATGTATTGCACAACTGATAAACAAAGGGATTCTGCCTAGAGCTAGAGAAGTCATTTTCCTAATTTACTCGGCCCACATCAGGCAAATCATTGATTATATTTCCCCCTTTGGCATGTATCTGTCCAGACAAATGCATCAACTGGAATGACAACAGAGATACCATAATAAAATGATACAAGACCTAAATAATATGTCTTACATGGACCAACAAAGCCCTGTCACCATATTCACAATCCTACAGACTTCTAAGAGGAACCTGTGTCTGACACAGAAAGCATCCTCCAACCCAATACTGATGGATTTACTGCACATCAGCAAGTCAAATGGCATCACAAATAATCAGTTTGGAATCTAAACCTCTTCCACAAAATCAACAGAATGGTTTGGAAAGACAGATATATCTTGAAGAGGATACTGCTGTTCTGTGTACTTATGCAAGCGTAACTTGGATCTATAGATGGGAAGCAAAAAATGTCCTCTAGGACTGCCTCTTATTGCACTAATGGGCAGGGACCACTCCTACATGGGACAGGGACCACTCCTACATGCTTTATCCCATGCATGGGTCTTTTCAGATTATCTATGATATGATCCTAGTTATTCTCACTAGGAGTAATATATTATTATCGACCATGGGATGGATGGGATGGGTAAGGCCAGTCTTACACCAAATGGAATAGGCTAATTCCAGGACCAAAAGGGAAATTGCTTGGGCTTAAAATGGCCCACAGGGTAGCTAGCCTATTACTTACTTATGAACCTATGAATCTATAAGTCAGCTCTGCAGAGAATGATATCTTGATACATACACTCAGGATACAAATATGGCAAATATTAAAAGGACATTTTGCCCACCTGCCTCTGCATGACCATGTGTGGGAAATAGTTGGAGGAACTGCACCATACATCACTGCCAGAGGTGTGTAAATAACATGATAAAAGGGCCTGGGAGAAGGCATATAAAATAGAAGCTGAAAGGATGGTGACAGTAAGGAGTCTTCTGTCAGTTTTGTACTCACAGAGGAAGAATCTTTATTAATATTCCTGTCTGTTAACACTGATAAGCTAGTCATCATATTGAAAGTATTGACACAGATACTGGTAGGAGCTAGATGCCTCGTATCCCTCAGGAAGACTATACAAGTATGTAATTAGACAGCAGAAGGCATACTGCTATCGCTTGTATGCCCATGTAATATTGCATGCAGTACCCACCTCCTATGTCTTTCATAAGCACATCAGGGAATTGCTACTAATGCATCCAGAAGTATGAGTTTGTATCTGTCAGTAGTATTATACCATGGGACATGAGGAATGTAGATTATCCATAGTCATACAATTTGTTATGTTTACATATAGCAGGAACACCACATGTACTGTGGCACCTGTAGAGCCTAGGCAACAACCACAGGCTGAGGCAAGTCGCCTGCCAGGGTCTGACAATACCACCAGCATTCACAATAGGTCACGGTCCCCGGATATGTTGACACTTGCATGTCAGTCCTGGCTGAGCATAACCGACTAACCAGGATAAAGATGTAACCTCCTCACATACCCCCATTGAACTGTGTAGCGTGCCATACCAAGTACCCATCCATGGGGGCTTCTGTCTTCACTGCTGTCACAGCCATGGCTAGTGATGGCCCAGCAAGCATAGATGAGTGCACTGCTTCTGACATTCAGATACCCCCTGTATGGTTATCTACAAGTTTGACACATCATGGTCGACCATCCCATTCAACCCTTGACATGCGTGCAGCTGTTGGCCTCAATGGACAGATGTGCATGAATAGAATTTGGGCACAGCCTGTGGTTACACACATGACAATGGAAATGGTTAGTGGTGTGGGTAGCCTTTGGGAGACAATGGAGTTGGCATGATGCTATGTTAAGGCTTGTTCACTCTATATTGGGCAAAATAACTACCACTGGCCCCCTCCTCAGAATGTTAATGGGTGCCATCACAGACAGGTGGCTTACACAAGACCATGCTAAATACCTTCATTAATGTCTATAAATACCATCTATAGTCTTTCTATGCTTATCAGTTAACATTTACAACACGTGGTCCAAAATAATGAGACATTGCAAATATATCATCTGGAAGACGTTTTTCTCAAGTTCTTTGTCACTAAGGCTTTTTTTCAAAATGAATGTAATTCTTTTGAAGAAATGTACAAGAACAATGCCATGGAGTCTGAAATTAGCATAAAGAACATTTGGCTTTTTTTTGCTGTTTTTTTTTTATACTAATAGGGCTATGATCATTCATTTTCTGTCAGGAGGTGTTTGACTGGTTTGTCTGAGTTGGGAAATACACCAAAAGCTGGATTAGTAGAAACAATACACCAAAGGCATGCTGGTAGGTAAAATCCAAAGGGTTAATCATGCTCCATTCCTGGTACCTTGACTCAGTGCCTACAAGGGAATAACTAATACATAAATTCAGCCATCTTATATAATGAGCACAATTGCCTTTTAATTAATCAAATGAGCAATAGAAATTAATTTTGGTACTTTATTCCCCAAAGGTTTAAATCAGGAGATTAACATTCATGTTTGTTGAATTTGAATTTATTATACTTGTTTATTGGCATATTAATAACGGGGAAAAGCCGAAAGACACAAATTGGCATATTAATCAACTGCCCATTATATAAACAGCATCATGGATCTGTGTTTATTCAGTAGCACTGATTTGTATGGTTGGAAAGGGTTAAACATTTCTATTGCTCATTTGATGACTTGAAAGGCAATTGTGCTCATTATATAAGATGATTGAATTTATGTATTAGTTATTCCCTTGAAGGCACTTAGTCGAGGTACCCGGAATGGAGCATGATTAAACCTTTGGATTTTACCTACCAGCGTGCCTTTGGTGTTTTGTTTCTACTAATCCAGCTTTTGGTGTTTGTTTTTCTACATTGGGAAATACACTTAAAGTATAGTACTTTACTGGACAGAGGGCTCAGTAGTTAGTTTTCGGATTTTTCTCTGCCAGCATAAATTTATCTCATTTTCATGATTCTGTGCTCATTTCCACAGAGCCCAGCAAAATTGAGAATCAGGTGTGTTTCTTCTACATCTAGTGCCATCCAGACAAAGATAAGTAGTTCTATCAGCAGTTTCCACTTGTGCATCAATATTTAAGTGATCACTGCTGTTTTCTTGCATTTTCAGAGTATTTAAACATATATTTTCGTGAAAAAGTGATTGTTTTCTCTGACTTGCTTATACTGCTGCACTGTAATCGCTTTGAATAAGGCAATCTAGCTACTGGGTACGTTTATTTGTTGCAGCATTGCACTGTGGTATTCTTTTTTGTTCTGTATTTACATTAAGAGGACTAGGATCATTCAACTTGTGGCAAGATGTTTTTGCTTGGACATCTGAGATAGGAAAACATTTAAAGGACTCAAAGTGTAGTTGCTTCTTGGCCAGAGGATCCAGTAATTAGTTTTCAGCTTTTTTTCTGCTGGTATAAATTTGGCACATTTCCACAGAGCTGCACACCACACAGAAGTGGATATCTGTGCCCTGTACAGATCTAGACATCTAGATAGTAAAGTTTATCTATAAAATGACCCTTAAAGAGCTGTAACCTATATCTTAAAGAAACTAAAGCAATGTCCCTGTGCAGAGACAAGCTTAAAGCAGCTAATTTGCGTGTTAAACAGCTCTATTATTAAATCCTAGCACTGTCTAATCTAGTCGAATGCCAAAGCCAGTGGGCACCCTAGGAAACCTCTGTAACACTCAGTCCTCATCCTACAGTATCCAATCCAAATACAGATCTATACAACTAGGATATGCAATTTCCAAATGTCTCCATAGCCAGCTTGGTAGATATGGGCATCCTGAGACAATGGTGCAGTTGCCTCATGTTGACAGACAACCATTTAATTCTTAGAAAATAAATGCAGAATGCAAAAGACATACATGCCCAATTTCACTGGATGCAAAAATCTTGCATACAAACAAAGGTGTCAAGAACACACACACATAGTGTCCACCGCACTCATAGACCAACTTATGCTGAGGTACTAAAAAAAAACTTCCTAAACCTCAAAGACCTCCTAAGCCTATACATAGCAATGCCTATCATCAGCAATCTTTAAAGCATTCACCAAAAGCAACACTAAATACCACACATACACCTACACCCAATGGAGCCCCAAAAGCAAAGCCCATAAGACAAACAAACACATTACCAATTACTCTTGCCTTAAGGACTCTCCACTGTATGACACAAAGATGCCCCACTCAACAGACTGAATAAGGAAAAGATAACTGCTTATCTGGAGCCAAGATCCATGAGGCTAGGCATGCAGTCAAGTCACTACACCAGAGATACCAGTATGATTCTATCATAGTCCATGTGGACGTAAATAACCTGAGAGGTACCTCCCTGGATTATATGAAGAGAGACATTACTGATCACACTAGATAAGTGTAGCAGGCAAGTAAGTGCCTTGCATTGAGCAGCATTCTACTTTCACCAAGGATGATGCCACAGTATGAACAGAACATGATTGGTTTCAAGAATTGGCTTAGTTTCTGGTGTCATTCTAGTGGATTCAATATTTGTCAGGATGAGAGGACATAGTTAACAAACCACATTGCTTTGCAAAGGATGGGCTGCACCTATCCCACTAGCCTTCCAAATATTGGCTAAAACTTTATCCACCCCCTTAGTGCCCTTTTTAGGAATTCCAAATTGACAAACCTACCGACATAGCAAATGAAACCCCCAAAAAACCTAAAGGTGCTACTAGTCAATGCTAGTAGCCTAAACAATAAAATCCACACTCTACAAGCTCTGTTCACACTGTAGAATATAGACAGCTCTGCTGTTACTGAGTCATGGTTTAAAGCCACAGAAAGTACTCTGACAGTGCAAGGTTTCAGTGCCTTCCACATACTTAGACCATCAGCTGCACAGACAGAGATAAAAGATGGAGTCTCAATCTACATTAACAGGTATACCTTGAGGTTGGTTAAACAAGACAATTCCCTGGAGTTTATTCTCTTGCAAATCATCATAGACAAAGTCCCATACCATATCCTAGCAAGCTACAGATCACCCTCTATGTCCCAGGAAAGTCATAGCTTCTACCTTGAGCTATATGAGACACTCACCATCCAACCAAATGCTCTATACATGGGAGACTTTAACTACCCCTCTATAGACTGGGTAACATATGCTGCCTCAAACCTGCAGACACATTGATTCCTGAACTTTGTTTACACAAGTACCCTTCAACAGATAGTCTGCATACCCACTAGTAGTTCAAACATACTGGACCTGGTACTCACCAATATGGGAGAGTACTGCACCCACCTCCCCCCCAGTGGTATGTCCTCACTGTTGAGGTTGGACACAAAGCGACCTCCTTCAAAATAAAAATTAACTTGGCAACCCAAGCAAACCATGTAACAGTTACGAACAATTCCAAAGTAAACTGCATGCCTAAGAGATACTTTGTCAAAATTTAACATCACTCCTAATCCTGAGTGCACAGTATCTTATGTGGAATTGTCCTCAGAGATCCTGTACAACCATGCAAATGACTGCATAGATGCGGCTGCACCTACCAGAAGTAAGTCCAAAACATACTCTAAAACCAGACAACACTTGTGTCCTAATCTTAATAAGGTATATAACAGAAGGATAATAAAACATGGCTAAAATCAGGAAGATCAGCTCCCATAATGATAAGAGCTCTCTAATTTAAATACACAAGAAGCTAAGAGGACTAATTAAGACCAACAAGGCCAATTCTGAGGTTGAAAAAGCCTCACAGGCGAAAGACAACCATAATGCCTTCTATAGTTCTGTCCGAAACCTCAAAGGCAGCAAACAGAAGTGTGCTGAACTGGTAATCAATGGTACCACCTTCACTGAGCAGAGCAACATAACCAGCATGCTGGCTGACAAATTCATCTCAAGCTTTGACCCCACCATTCCCAGTCTGCCACCCCCACCCCATGTAATACATCCTAGCAGAATCTACCTCCCCTAGCATTAACAGGGAACACATTCTGATGGCACTCACTAAGGCCAATAACATAGCCTCAATGAATCCCCAACAATATCATGGAAAGCATCCTAAACAGCCCAAAACTTCACCTATCAATACGACTTGAATCACTTTTTAACTGTAGCCTCAAAATAGGCTTTATATCATGTGAATGGAGGACTGCAATGGTTATCTGTTTTCACAGGGGTGGACCATCAACTGACCACAGAAACTACAATCTCATTAGCCTGACTGGTTTAATGTGCAAAGCCATGGAATGAATTATTATGTAAATGATCAATAAAGATATAGGTATCCTTCAATACTAGACCCTACCCAGTTTGGCTTTATCAATGGAAGCTCATGCCTACTAAACTTGGTGGAATTCTTTGAGTAGGTCACCAAGGCAATGGATGAAAGGAAAATGGTGTATACTGCCTACCTGGACCTGGTAAAGGCATTTGATGCAATACCCCACTCACATATAGGTTCATAGGTGTTTACTAGGCTAATGACTACAAGGGCCTCTTTAAGCTTAGCCATGCATCCCAAATCTCTGACAAGTTCTGATACCCTTGATAACTGTAAACAAGGGTTTGGAAGATGAAACATTTACAAGCAGGGGCCTGGGAGATGAACCATTTACAGGTTCCTGTGTCCATTAACTCTATAGGTGTCAAACCAGGGAGTTGACAAACTCGCCTAATTGGGCATAAACCCATACATAACCCACTGGATTGCCAGTTGGCTCAAATAGAGGAACCAGGAAGTCAGGCTCAGTGAGACCACTTCCACCAACAGACCGGTCACCAGTGCAGGTACCTCGAAGCTCCAAGCTGGGCCTGCTCCTACTTGGCATCTACTTCTTGGAGTTCAAGGTTAATGTCAAGGGCCTTTGGATGACCAAGTTCACAGATGACTGTAAATTAGGAGCTACCATGGATTCCCCCCAGAGCACAAACATCTTGCAAGAGGGTCTGACATGGACAAATGACTGGTATCAAAGTCATGGCTTAAATCTCAATGCCAAAAAATGCATTATAATGTTTTTTTGGGAAATCATCCACCCAGGCAAATTATTCCATAACAGATGACCCAGTAGTCAGGGATCTGGGAACATATGCAGATAGTAATCTGGCCTTTGAACAACATGTGGCCAAGGTAGCAAGAAAATCATTCTATGTCATCCAACTTATAAGTAAGGGCATGGCATCCAGGTCCAAGAAAGTCATAGTGCCACTTCATTTGGCCCTTATCAAATGCATTATTGAGAATAATGCCCCCTTCAGCATATACCTGACCAGACATATGCAACAGTTGGAATGCTCACAAAAGTTCCTTACCAAGAAAATTGAGGGCATAAACAAATTGTCCTGTATGGATCACCTTAAAGCTCTATCTCTATCCTCTGCCTCCTACAGGTTACTGAGAGGTGAGCTATGCCTAGCATACAAGGCATCCCTGGATCTAGCTCTAACCACCTTCTGGATATCTACAAAATGAACAGCAGCAGAACCACTAGATCTAAGGATTAAAATTTTGCTTATGACATAAATAGGGCATGTTGGTGAGACAAATATATGTCTCAGAGTTCTCATTCTCTGGAAGAAGCTCCCCATCCATGTGAAACAGAGTCACTCTCTAACCCAATTCAAGCATAACCTTGACCAATAAATGGGAAATAGGAAATTCACCCCAGGTCTAGCATCCATGTCTCTAATGGACAGAGATAGATTGTAACTATGCCCAAACTAACATACCCCCTCAGATAACCTTTAGTAACTTCCTGACTAACATACCCCCTCCTAATAAATGCCCAAGATACAAAGGGACATGACTGAATTAGTTTGTGAGGCTAGGCTTAAAAAGGACATGGTGGTCATTAGCCTAATATACACCCATGAACTTACAAAAATATTGATAGCTGCAAATTTCCAGTGTTATGAACTTGTATATAAATGGACAAATAGACCTGCATCAGTATTGGCCTCCATACTTTTAATATAGTAATTTTTTCACTGACAGCTTGCAAGCCATTATTGCTATCATTTCTCTGAGATGCATCAGAAATGTAAAACTATAAAATGAACTCAGAGTTTTGTTGTATATTAAGTAAGCAATAATGCCTGACAGGGTGTAATTAACCCCCGCCCAGGGGTGTTATGAGGCCTGACACCGCATAATTTTTTTAAGCGCTATATTATTTTTTTTGTATATTTTTGATGTAAAATAGTTCCTCTGCCTAATGTTTCAAACTTTCTGTAGTACATGTTAATGGTGTTGGACAAAGCATTTTACATCAAAAATATATAAAAAATAATATAGTACTTAAAAAAAGAAAAAAGTAAGTAAATCACAGCAATTTTACAGATAACCCATGCTCTCTCATGCACAGCTTTGAAACATGCATTCACTCATGCAAGATTGCTCTCACTCTCTCTCAGTCTCTCTCTCTCTCACAGACACACACACACACACACACACACACACACACACACACACACACACACACACACACACACACACACACACACACACACACACACAAACACACAGTCTTCTCTGCTTTCATACATGAATTCACTCATACATGATCCCTCTAACTCTCTCAATGCCTCTCACACACACACAGTCACTTCTGCTTTCATACACCCATTCATTCACACATGACCACTCTCAGTCTCTTTCTCAGTCTCTCTCTCTCTCTCTCTGTCTCTCACACACACACACACACACACACACACACACACACACACACACACACACACACACACACACACACAGTCACTCTTGCTTTCATACACGCATTCACTCACACAAGCAGACAGCAAAATTAACACACACATGCAATCATCTCTCTCTCTCTGTCTCTTACTTTCATACATGCATACATTCTCTCACACATACAAGCTTTTTATTTTACACCCACTAAACAGCAGGAGCGCTGCTTAGCCAGTGTAAAATAGCAGCTTAAACAATCTGTCTCTCACACACATACACGCATACACTTTCACACACAAACACACACACACACACTTTTTTTTACTTTTATTTTATTTTACATTCACTAAACAGCAAAGTGCTGCTTAGTGAGCATAAAATAATGGCGGCCATTCCATTATTCTCAGTCCGAGCATCATGGCGGCTTGATAAGCTGCTGTGAAGCGGCATACTCGTTTTTCACCGGGCATTACTTGTACAGTAATGCCCTGCTGGAGAATGCTCGTTCTCCAATCAGGGTACTGATGTACAGTATGCCTATTCTCTAATGTGCATTTCGCATAACACAGGATACTTTCACAAGGAAAGAATACCATAAATTATGTAGTTTTTCAGAACTAAGCAACACCGTTTAAGCCAACAGAAAGTTTTTTTACATTTCCTTTTCAAAACATAATTAACAACAAGAGGCAGATATTTTAGTGATTTTATTCAAAGAATAGGGTCAGATAGATAAGCAATTTCAAAACTTCCAGAAGTATAGAGTATATATTATAATAAGGATAGTATGGTATAGTTATAACATGTGTTGACCAGTACACCTGATTCTGAAACTCATTATGTACACCACACAGAAATAAAAAGCAAATGTTTTGTCAGAAATTGCTATTATAGTCTGACAGATGAACAGTGGACACCATGTTTACCTTGCAAAAGTTTTACATTTCTTAATTTTATGAAGTCCTCAGGCTATCAAAAGAATATGGAGCATACAGAAAAATGCATTGTAGCAGTCCATGGCAGTACAGGTGATGTTGGAGCAAGGCCTGTAAATGTAGCCTATTCTAATTGATGACTAACATGGCAGTGAGCCAATAGCTAGACAGACAATTGATGCAGTTTGTGCATGGCATACATATACCCAATATGTACTAATACAGTCTGTAGGATAACCCACTCCTAGCAGAAACAAAGATTTGACTGAATCTTGGTCTACTGGCCTCTGGTACATTCCAGTAGCACATGGGTGATATTGTAGGGATGTTCCATACAGCTGCTTATCATATATTTGGACTGTTTCTGGCAGTCAAGTGCATACACTGGGATACCTCTCTTGTGGCACTGTAATGGAGATAGGGGCCATCCTTGTTGTCTGCTCATGTTGCATCCATGGGTTCCCTTGCCAGGTGTGGAAACCTGACCCCTATAATGTTGCACTGGAGCTCAGCTGTTGGTGGTTTGTATGGGGGTGGGACACACTAACGCTGACACTTACTGGGCTTCATGTAGCATTGGTCTGACCAGGAATATGTTGATCAGCAACAACACTGCATGCAGATTGCAGCACAGGCACCAAGAATGACCAAATGCCAAAGAGAGGGTGTGCAAGATGAGTTAACACTTGACCCAATGGAGGCAAACAGGGTACATGGGTCAGGGCACATATAGTCAGTGAAGTACTGCAGTATTGTCCCAGCACAACTGAGACAGGCCACTCTACAGACCATGCAAAGATGCTACACTGTCTTGCTGCTCAGCAAGGTCTGACACCATGACCTCATTACTGGTATGCTCTTGGCTGTTGTGCAAGAAGATCAGTAGCTGAAATCAGTGCATACAGCCCTGTACCATGATAGTGTTGTGATCACTCATGTGCCTGTAACAGCAGGGTACACATTCTAAGATATGTCCACACATCTCTATAACATGGGCATGTGCCCTTCAATGGCTATATAATGCTCATTGTGCATCCATGTCACCATCCCTTTCAGAGACCTGCTGGGACAGTTGCTCAAGGTCTTCATCTTGACCAGAAGCCAATGCTTCGCTATCACTGCACTGGTTAACATGTTTCACTGACCTCCGCAGTGGAGGAAATGCCCTAGCTAGAAAGACTGTCCAAAGTGAGGCTGGACAAAGACATCCCAAGTGCAGTGTCCTTTGTGTCAGTTGCATTGCTTTCTACATCCATTTACATGTGTGTCAGGGTAATTGAAGAGCCCTGAGAGGATGCGAGATGTGGATAAGCTGCATCGATACAGACAGAAATACAATCACATGTTGCATATCTCAACATAAGATAAGAGTAAACTGTCTTGACTTTCAAAGGTATTTATATCTGGCAGTTGGATGAATGACCTCTTATCATGTGCATCTGAGCAGTAAAGTAACACAACAAATCTCAATAAATCTATGCAGACTAACCCAAAATATGTGAGCACTTACTTGGCCCGTCATTATCAGATGATGCAAAAAATGTGCAGCTGTAGTAAACAGGAAGCACTGTTTATATATAAAAAATAAAACTAATGCTATAATTGCCTAAGTGTGTTAAATTAATAACTTTTGAAAATGCCATACCTTATGGGTAGGAACATCAGCCTCAATGGTACCCCCTGGTATCCAATGTCGTCTGCAGTGCCAGTGGTATGAGGACAGGAACTCTTGTATCTCAGATGAGGGCTGGTGCTGCTGAGCCACCTCCAGTAGCATCATACAGACCTCTGTATTCACAGGACTGGAGTACAGCATGTAGAATGCTGTCAGCACTCGAGTGACAACAGCCCCACTGTATCCTTCCATGATTGCCAGCTGTCAGTACTCCAGTGCCAACAATTCTACTGCATCCTTCCATGACTGCTAGCTGTCAGCCCTCCAGTGACAACAACTCCATTGTATCCCTCCATGACTGCCAGCTGCCAGCTGTCAGCACTCCAACAGCCCCAGTGTATCCTTCCATGACTGCCAGCTGTCAGCACTCCAGTGACAATAGTCCCACTGTATCCATCCATGACTGTCACCTATCAGCAATCCAATGACAACAGCCACACTGTATCCTTCCATGACTGCCAGCTGTCAGAACTCCAGTGACAACAGTCTTACTGTAGCCTTCCATGACTGCCAGCTGTCAGCACTCCAGTGACAACAGCCCCGCTGTATCCCTCCATGACTGCCAGCTGCCAGCTGTCAGCACTCCGACAACAGTCACAGTGTATCCTTCCATGACTGCCAATTGTCAGCACTCCAGTGACAACAGCCCCAATGTATCCATCCATGACTGCCAGCTATCAGAAATCCAGTGACAACAGCCACACTGTATCCTTCCATGACTGCCAGTCTTCAGCACTCCAATGGCAACAGTCTCACTGTATCCTTCCATGACTTCCAGCTATCAGCAATCCAATGACAACAGCCACACTGACTGCATCCTTCCATGACTGCCAGCTGTCAGAACTCTAGTAACAATAGTCCTACTGTAGCCTTCCATGACTGTCAGCAATCCAATGACAACAGCCACACTGTATCCTTCCATGACTTCCAGCTGTCAGCACTCCAATGATAAGAGTCCCACTGTATCTTTCCATGACTGCCAGCTGTCAACACTCCAATGGCAACAGTCCCACCGTATCCTGCCATGACTGCCCGCTGCCAGTACTCCAATGATAAGAGTCCCACTGTATCTTTCCATGACTGCCAGCTGTCAACACTCCAATGGCAACAGTCCCACCGTATCCTGCCATGACTGCCCGCTGCCAGTACTCCAGTGACAACAGCCACAGTGTATCCTTCCATGACTGCCAGCTGCATTCATCTTACTCCACTCTATCCTTCCATGGCTGCCAGCTGTCAGTACTCCAATGGCAACAGTCCCACTGTATCCTTCCATGACTGCCAGCTGTCAGTACTCCAATGCCAATGGTCCCACTGTATCCTTCCACAATTGCCAGCTGTCAGCACTCCAGTGACAACAGCCCCACTGTATCCTTCCATGACTGCCAGCTGTCAGCACTCCAGTGACAACAGTCACATTGCATCTTTCCATGACTTCCAGCTGTCAGTACTCCAATGGCAACAGTCCCACTGTATCCTTCCATGACTGCCAGCTGCCAGTACTCCAGTGACAACAGCCACAGTGTATCCTTCCATGACTGCCAGATGGATTCATCTTACCCTACTCTATCCTTCCATGACTGCCAGCTGTCAGTACTCCAATGGCAACAGTCCCACTGTATCCTTCCATGACTGCCAGCTGTCAGTACTACAATGACAACAGCCACAGTGTATCCTTCCATGACTGTGATTCCTCCACACTGTGTCACTGTGTCTTCAGATTAGTTTATTGTCATGCTTCTGAAGGTTATCAGTGATGATTTTGTTCTCATGGTTTGTGAAGTTGTCTTGGCACTACATGGCATGCTCATCCACAAAACATACGTGTATATGGAAGGCCTATCACTAATGCTGTTGCTGCCCATTAACAAAGCATAGTTGTTCCAGACATTAATTTACCTGTTCAGGTAGTGTGCAAGCATACAAGTGTGAATACTGACATACCTCGGTGAGTCTACACATGCTAGTAACCAAGGGTGTTCACACTGTGTCTATCTAAAAAGTCACTGGAAAGAGAAGTAGGAACAATTAATAACTAGCATATAAACAAGTATCCACTGCTATATATACTATAGTGAAAGTAGAGAGCAGTTCTGTAATTACAGACCCTTCACAAGCTCTATCATATTTCATTAATATCTCACCTACATCCAAGAAACTATCTTATTATAAAACAGTGAGTCAGAGCCCAAGCCTGTCCCTGGCTAACTACTGAAATAAAATGAGAGATTAAGCAAAGGGATATCACTTGGAAGGCATGTAAACTAGACCTTACTAATATTACAGAGCATCAGAAAATCTCTCTCTCTCTCTCTCTCTCTCTCTCTCAGAAAATCTGGTAGAATTATCACTAATAATGGTAAGGTAGTATACCTGAGGCAAAAACAAACTAAAAAAAGCCAAAAATAATGGAGACAAGGCCCAAAAATAGGGGCAGACTTTAAATATAGTTTCATAGATTGTTACTAGGCTAACAACCTGGGGAGCCTTCGGTTGGTTCATAGGTTCATATGTTGGTACTAGGTTATCGGCCCTAGGGCCTATACAAGCCTAACCATAACAATTCCCTGGATATTTCTTCCCACAATATTTACTTCCCTGGATTCCTGTCTAGCAGGGTGACTGACATGATCCCTGGGGTGAATTTCCTATCTCCCATCCAATCATCAATGTTCCTTTTGAAGAGGACCAAGGAGGTGCTCTGTTTGGCATGTATGGGCAGTCTATTCCAGAATCTGGGGAGTCTCTAGGTCAGGAGCCTATCCCTCCAGCATATTTTGTTCATTGTGATGACAAGGTTTAGATCCCTGGAGCGTGTGGCTCTCAGGGATTGGGATTTCTTTAAGTGGAGCATGTCCAACAGCTCAGGGTTTGACATGGCCTTGTATGTTAATCAGAGATTGCCTCTGAGTAGATGATATGCCACAGAGTATAGCTGGAGTTTTTTTAGATGGTCAGCATAGGGCATCTGCTTTAGGCCTGTGATTCTTTTAGTGAGGTATTTCTGTGGCCTTTCCAGCTGTTGCAGATGTCTTGTGAGGTACATACCAAATAGGGCATTATACTCTAGAATGGGTCTAATGAGGGATGAGTACAGTGGGACGATGACCTCCCTTTTTCTGGATGAAAAGCCCTTAGTGATGAGGTGTGCCACATAGAAGGATTTCCTGACTGTTATGGTAATGTGGTTATCGAAGGTGAGACCACTTTCCATCTGTGTCCCTAAGTCTCTCATCACACTTTCGGTGTTTAGTGTACTGCCGCCTATGTGGTAATTCATGGTACATGTCTTTTCCCAAAGGGGAATTTCTTGGCATTAAGCTTGAGCCCATGGCTCTGGCACCATGCGTCTGTTTCTGTAAGGCCCTTTTGTAGAATATCCACACATTTGGGGATTCAGTAATGGCTCCCAGTTTGCAGTCATCTGCAAATTTGTTAGCCGGTCTCCCTTAATATGTGGAAGAGGCTGAGGGTGGTGAGGATGAGAATTCTCACAACCAACCCACAGTGAGGAGAAGGAGAAGAGTGGACAGACCTGGGGTAACCTACCAGGGGCTACATGAGCTGGAGATAGTGGAGCGCTATAGGGTTGACAGGGACATCCTACAGCAAATTATTGAGCTGTGCCGGCCACACCTCACGCACAGAACCAACAGAGGGTAACCCATCCCAGTGGATACCAAGGTATGTTAGGCTTAAGAATACTAGCCACAAGTACCCTCCAAAGGCCAACTGGGGATATCATGGGGATCTCACAGGCATCAGCATCCAGGGTACTCCACCAGTTCCTGGATGCCATGTCAGAACATGCCAGTGAGCACATATATTTCTTCAACACCCGTAAGGTGTTGACCAGCAATATGCATCTCTTCCACCAAATAGCAGAATACCCAGAGGTAGTGGGTGCTATAGACTGCACGCACATACACATCAAAGCACCACCTGGTGAGCATAGTAGGGTCTACATAAACTGCAAGGGCTTCCCCTCCATCAACTGCCAGGTCATGTGTGATGCCCAGGGCATTATAATGAATGTGTGTGCTGGCAGCCCTGGAAGCTATCACGACTCCCACATCTGGCATATGACACAGCTGTACCAGAGATTTGCCAGTAGGGACATCCCATATGGCCACCTAGTGGGGGATGCTGGTTACACACTGGAGGCGTGGCTGATGACACCCTTCAGAAATGCACACACACCCGAACAAGAACTCCATAATGAGGCACATGCACAAATGAGAATCATAATAGAGCGTGTGTTTGGGATGCTCAAGTCACGGTTTTGGTGCCTGGACATATCCAGTGGTGCCTTGCAGTACTCTCCAGCTATATGTACACAAATTTTCATTGTATGTGCCATGCTATACAATATGATCCTGCCAAAACAGCTGCAGCAGGAACAGCACGGGGCAGGGCCACACAGCCCCCCACCATTGCCAAGGCCAGCACAGGCACAGAGTGACTCAGAGGAGTAACAACCTGAGCCTGCCCATGCAGGCAGAAGGAGGCATGCCCAGTATGCCCAGGCTTTGACAAAGATACAACGCATAGCACATACACTGACATGGTAGGAACCCAGGGAATGACACCTCTCCCTGACTCGCACATACAGTAAAAGGGATGCCAAACATGACACAACCTGTGCTTTACCATGTATAGGGAGTGTACTATGTGCATCTGACATAATCAGCCCTCCAGCACCATCTTCAGTACTGGCACAGCCACAATTAACTCACTCTTCCTATCAATTGCTGAATGGAGTAGTATATTGTACTAGTTGTAGCTATGGTATGGATGTGAGCATGCAAGGGAATCTGGTGGCTGAATGGGATGGCAGCAGATAGTGGACACCTCTATGGGTAGCATGGAATCCATAACAAATACTAGTGTCAACAAAGGAGGCAGTACTAGACAAGGTAACAAATCCCACTGCAGTACATATGGTGGCCCAAATGTGTGTCCATAGGACACACATATGCATGTCAGTGAGGTTCACATACCCAACAACAGCCTCAGCTAGCAGGGCAGGTGTAGATGACCATAAAGAAAGGCTGTGCTAAGGCCTCCAATTAATGGCAATGGATAACAGCCCCACGGCAGACCTACACAGACTACAACAGGTCAGGCAGTTGTGTGTTAGTTCTGCAGGGTATGAAGTCTGAAACTGAAATGTAGGTCAATAAAACCTAAGATCTGTACTCTACTGATATGCCACTAGTCTGCATGATAGGTCAGAATACAAAACAAAATGGAAGCCAACAGAGTACCTGAAATACCAATACAGGCATAGCAAATGTTTACAGTTGTCAGGTGTGCCCCCCCCCCCCACAATCCTATGTAGAAATGCAGTAACATGTACGAGTGAGGTTAATAACAGTGGAGCACAGATTACCTGAGCTGGCCCAATTTACAGGATAGATTGTTGCATGTGTACAATATCCAGGGTGCTGTGTGTTAGGTTGTTGTGTGTTGTACATTGTGTAGAAGTGGTCAGCAAGCAAGCATGGAAGGTTGTGTCCCAGTGGCCTATGGCCAGTACTGTCAATGACAGGGCCATGTTCTGACAACTGCAGTGCCAACCACAATGCATCCCAGCAAGACCCAATTCAGCAGTCATCCATACTCATTGTTCAGATGTCATTATCTGTCACCATCTGAAAAATGGACATGCCATGAATGTGGGCCCAGACATATACACAGTATACAGGTGGAAGTACCCTAGACAGAGTACATAAACTGTAAATGTTAACTGCACACACCTCTGGAATTGTACATACAGGTTAGCAGCACATTAGTTGTCTGTGTAGAATGGAATACTGATGCATTCTGGCCAATCACTGGCGTACTACAAAAGGCACAGTTATGAAGTAATGAGAGACTTCCTATGTCCCCGCAGAAGGCAGCATAAAGGGAATGTCCCAGGTATATCTATGAGTCAGCTGCAAGAAGCCTCCATATCACACATGCACTCAGCTCACCCCACCATCATCCACAGGTTTATCACAAGTCATATCCCTGCTGTTGGGAATGAGTACAGTATGACCCACATGTCTGTATGGGATTACCCACAGAATGCAGCATGCTGAAGAGGTGCCCCATGCAGATGTGTCTCTAGCTGTAAGCAGCACCCTGCCAGCATCCAGACCAATGGATTAATATGGACAGAAACTATTGCCATTAACACCTCGCACACTTACCCTGTCACCTCAGGGAGATCCAGTGGATCTATACGTCCCATTGTCCACATTAAAAGGCCAACAGTTTTCAAACACTGTAGAGGTTGTTGTAGACAATCCTCAGCCATAAATGTGTACAGCCATGTGCAATTACTACGTGACAGTATGGATTAGTAAACAATATAGGCAACTGTTATAATACCCAGACACCACTCTCCACCCACAGATCATACAGAAACACGCTTGGCTCTTACTCTCTTACACTCTTTCTTTCTTACTTTGTCTTTGTCTCTGTCTTTGTCTCTGTCTCTGTTTCTGTGTCTCTGTCTCTCTGTCTCTCACTGTCACTCTCTCTCTCTCTCTCTCTATCTGGTGGATGTGGAAAAGTACATCTGTTTTGTATAGACAGCAGCTTGAGTTTTGTAAGGAATGCTCATGATCAGCTGATGGCCTGTGCACGAACTGCAGTCCCCACTTGCTAATTGCATGCGGAACAGCTGTGGTATCATTCTTAGAGCCAATTGCATGGAAACACACTCCTATAACTGAGCACTTCATGTGGATGTTAGCCCATTTCCTTCACTGTGAGCAGGACTTCATGTGGGTGTTTGACAAACAGCACCACAGAGGGTAGTTGGAAATACCTCTTACACCATACACTGTGGAGACAGGCAAACACACAGGAGGGGGATGTTCCAGACAAGAGGACAGAATGTAAGTATATACATATATACATATACACACACACACACATATATATATATATATATATATATATATATATATATATATATATATGTACAGATATACATATATATATATATATATATATATACACACACAAATATATATATATATATATATATATATATATATATATATATATATATATGCATATATACATATATAAATGTGTATATATATAAATATATATATATGTATATATATATATATATATATATATATATATATATACATGTATAAATCATTATATACAGATATATATATAAATATGTGTATGTACATGTACACATATATCAACATATGTAGATATATATATATATATATATATATATATATATATATATATGGGTCTATGACTATTCATTGAAAGCACATTTCACTGAAAGTCAAATGACTTTGCACAAATCACTGAAAGCACAATTCACTGAAAACACAATTCACTGAAACACATTTCACTGAAAGTTATATATGGCCTTTTCCCCAATGTAGTGCGACCCTGGAGTTAGAATATATAGTAAGGGGGGTGTGGGGGGTTAGCCCCCATGTATTTTGGATATATATTAAGTTTAGAAAAGAGTAATTTATTGAAATTGCAAGTATCCATGTGTATAGCTCAAAATGTTTAAAATAGGTGGGGGACTATGCCCCCACACCCAATGTGGAGGGCGGTGCCTCCACATGCCCCTTTACTATATATTCTAACTCCAGGGTTGCACTACAGTGGGGAAAAGGCCATATATAACTTTCAGTGAAATGTGCTTCAGTGAATTGTGTTTTCAGTGACTTGAGCTTTCAGTGAATTGTGTACAGTCAAATGTGTTTCAATGAAATGTGCTTTCAGTTAATAATCCTAGACCCATATATATATATATATATATATATATATATATATATATATATATATATATATCCATATCCTTATATGTAAATATGACTGTTGTATATACCTTCCCAGATGTGTCACACCATATTTATCTTATATGTGTATATTTAAATATAACAACATACTTGATTCAACACTAATATCACTAACACGTACTACACAATTGTAGAAGTCAAAGCAGTTGTTCAATAGTATTCAGTATGTATACAGACATATTGGAAAAAACAACAAGCAGCTTAACAGCTGTGAAGGTTTAGTGGATAATGCCTCCCCCTAATCTTTCCAAGCTAACACTCACAATTATACTCTCAACTACCCTCATCTCAACCTACCTTCTTACCTCCTTTGAAAAACTACACTATCTCCATCATAATCATTCTCACAAACAAACTGCAATCTACACACAGATATCCTTCAATAGACATTCTAACATTACTTCCACTTCCAGTTACCTACTACCCAAATACCACAGACTTTCCCACATTAAACATAACCTAAACTCAGAAAAAAAATTGAAAATCATTACCTACCTTGGCAACTATTCAGTAACAAAACTAAATAATCCCTCCTTAAAAGATGGTGATGTCCACCCCAACCCTGGCCCTACCAACCCTACAATCCAGACAATTCACCCTAAACTCAATAGTTCTCTCCTAATAGGGCATCTTAATATCCAAAGCATCAATAATAAAATAGCTCACCTTCATGCACTCCTAGATATTCACTCCTTTGATATTCTCTGTCTTACTGAGACTTGGTTGAAACCAGAAACCAAAGATAATGAAATTATTCCCCAGGGCTATAATATAGTTAGACAAGACAGAACAAAATGTAAAGGTGGTGGAGTAGCAATTCTATTTAAAAATGGACTTCATATCTCTACCCTACCATCTAATCCAACCCAGGATAGCAACACAGAAGTCCTCATTACTAAGCTTCAAATCAATGCAAAAAAATCTTTATACATTATCTGCATTTACATACCACCCGGAAACAATATCACTACAATAGAGGATTTACTCTGCTGGGTGTCTTCTACCTACCCCCAAGAAACAATAATACTATGTGACTTTAATTTGGACTGGAAAAGTGTTAGTGCTGAAAGTCCTACCTCTCATATTAACCTCCATGGCTTTACCCAAACCATAACCTCTACAACCAGAATTAACAAACCTAATAAGAAAGAGAGTACCTTAGACTGGATACTCATAAATAATGTGAAACAAACTTATAAAGTAAGAACTCTACCAGATGATCTAAGTGATCATTCCTTGACATACATCACAAGAGAAAAAAAGGATTTTCCAAACCTCCCCATCATTAGGACAGTACGCTCTACCAAACACTTTAAGGCAGAATTATTCCAAACTGAGCTTAGAGCATGTAACTGGAAGCCTTTAAAATCCCTTCCACTTGAAGAGGCAGTACAGTATTTTAACACTTTATTCTTATCTATCCTGGATAAGCATGCTCCTAAATGTTCCATAAGAATGAAGTCTAACCCAGCCCCATGGCTTTCTAATGAAACTAGAAATCAAATTCTACTTAGGAACAAAGTCTGGGCTAAATGGAGATCTCATAGAAATAGTTCTGATCTTCTACAATTTAGGCAGCTTAGAAACAGCACAAAAAAAGCAATACTCACAGATAAAAGAAACTATTACTGTAAACTTCAACAAACTCATCAAAATAATCCTCAAAAGTTCTGGTCCTGCATTAATAAGCTCCTTTCCCCTGGGAAGTCCCAAACACCCACCCCACTTGATGCAGATCCAAATACTCCCCATCAAACTGCCAATACCTTTAACTCTTTCTTCACTGAGACTATACAATATCTAGTTAGTCATCTTATATCTGAAAACTCCAGCCTTCCCAGCAACTTAACACACTCTTTTTCTCAATTTAAACTACTACCCATCTCTACTTCTCTCATCTGTAAATTTCTTCACAAACTTAAGCCATGTACTCCATCTGCTGACCAACTTCCTTCCCAATATCTCCAAAAAGCAGCCAAAGTAATTGCCTACCCTATATCTATCCTTATAAATAGGACAATCCAAGAAGGAACCATCCCAGATATTTGGAAAATCTCCCACATTATCCCCTTACATAAAGGTGGAAACTCTAATGACTACTCTAACTATCGGCCAATTGCTCTCCTATCACCCTTAGCTAAAATTTTGTAAAAATGCATTCACCAACAACTTCTACATCATCTCTCTCTACATAACTTAATAGCAAACTGTCAACATGGCTTTAGGCCATCACATAGTACCACTACTGCCCTTCTATCCTTCACAGATACCATCAATAGAAACCGTAACAACAACATCCTCTCATCTGCACTCTTTATTGACCTCTCTAAAGCTTTCGACATGGTTAACCATACCCGCTTAATCAATATTCTTGAATCTCTTTCCTTTGACTCTCTGACCATTAAGTGGTTTACATCATATCTCAGCAACAGACAACAAGCAGTCCTCTGGGAAAATCAAATCTCATCCTTTTTACCTGTCACCATCGGGGTCCCTCAAGGCTCCATTCTAGGACCACTTATTTTCTCACTATTTATTAATGATCTCCATGTAGCAATCCCTGAAGCCACCTGTATTCAATATGCAGATGACTCCACACTCATTTGTTCAGCAACCTCTCCATCTGAACTACATTCTCTTACTCAAAATGTTTTCAACACTGTAGAAACATGGTTTCCCAAACATTGCCTCTTACTTAATGCTAAAAAAACTAAACTCCTTCTCTTTACAACCACTACTAGGCCCCCCCCCACTTAGATTTCTCAATCTCTTCAAATAATGGCACTGTTATTCTCCCAGACTCTATCACTAAACTTTTAGGAATTACCATTGCCAATAATCTCTCATTTGATTACCATATAAACAACACCATTAAAATAGTCAACAGAAAAATAGGTTCCTTATATAGAATAAAACCTTTTTTAACCTCAACAGCTAGAGCCAAGATCGTTCACTCCCATCTAATTTCAACCCTTCTGTACGCTTCACCTATATTTACCAACCTTAACAAATTAGCAACTTCCTATAATAACATTGCCAGATTCGCTACTGGCAATCCCTTTAGAACCCACCACTGCTCTAATCTCAGGCAACTCGACTGGCTTGAATTCCAAAACCATCTGAAAATCCCCCAACTCACAATTGCCCACAAGATATTTCACCAACCCAATAATACCCCTATACTCTCAAAACTCCTAGTCCCATACAATAATCTGAACTCCCTACATTCTTCTAACAAACTCCTTGCTAGCTTAACAAAGTCTAATAATGCAGCTGGTGACGCTCTGTTTACCAACACAGCAGGAAAAAAATGGAACCTGCTACCCAATGAACTAACTCTAATAACATCCTTGCCACTTTTCAAACTAGAACTTAAAAACACCTCCAAAACCACTGGCTTTGCCCTTGTAGTAACCCTGACTAACCACCCTCATCACCCCTGTTTCTTCCTCTTCTAACCTAACTTCCTCTCTTCTAAACACTTAGTCTTGTAAATAAGACTATCATTAGTTAAACTCTAACCTATTGCTTAAATCCTTGTACCTTATGTGAAGTATTGCTTTCTTAATCTGTAAATAAGACTGTCACTAGCTAAACTCTAACCTATTGTTTAAATCCTTGTACCTGATGTGAAGTATTGTACGTTACTGTCCTGTACTACAACTGTTTTTAGCTTCCTTAAGTAATATTCTGTCTATTGCTACTTTATATCTAGAATGAAAAAACATCTGTTTTATTGTTTATTAATCCTTTACTTACCTTGTAATAATATTTTTATACTTTGTATATCTGTGTGGAGCTTTTCTCCCCGGGCCGCTACTGAAAATGGAAATATGTCCAGCTAGACTAGCCCGGTCAACAAATGTAAAATAAAATAAAATAAATAAAAATAACTGCTGTGACTATAGTGTACAAAGTCCTGGGTTCAAGCCTGTAAGGGCTGTTTATTTTGTTGCTAGGCAGAACAAGGACTGTTGGATACAGAGTGGTTAAGGCAGTATAGAGCAGCTTTAAGCGGTTTGTGCGGGTTTGCATGACGGTAAGCTCTGCTAACATATGGTTAATAGAAAAGCCATTTACACTATGTAAGCTTTGCTTATCAGTGTACAAATCTGCTTAGCATTTATGTTGAAGCAATGCTTACACCTACTAAGCATGGCTCAGCCCTGGTAACCAGTGATCACATTCCAGTCTGATGAAATAGCATGGTAATGACATCTTTAATAAGTCTATTCCATTCCATGTACATAACTTGCTTCTATGTGCTGTCATTACAGTAGCAAGGGGTGTGGGTATACTGTCTGAGACACCTGGGGTATATATGGCTAGTACAACAATCTTTTCCTTTTTTATGTGTTTCATACATGGGTAGTATCCCAGGTTATATGCAGTCACACTTGCATGTATTGTATCTTTATGTTACTACTGTTAACAGTGCTTTCCTGAGTAAGAGAAGATTGCAGATTGTAGCACTGGAACCATACACCCCTGCATGCAAAGCTGGACTCCGAGTACTGACTATGATGTTTTTCATGTGTGAGCTGTGTGTTATTAAGTACTTGCTACTGGATATTGATCTGATATGCGGATGTTAACTGTAGACTACTATGTGTATAGAACATGTCATTGAGGGCTGATGTAATGTAGTAATATCATACCTATCAGTGTCAGATGTCTATTTGTCAAAACATTAATTCTAATGCATAACCTGTTTGTTAGCTGATTTCTGTCTGTCCTCTGTACAGATGTGCAGATGTCAGGTATCCATCTTGGCTGCTTACAGGCAATCTATGTTTGACTGACATTGACATGTCTACCCAGCTGTATTTTGAATGTCACAGCTAGGAAACCCCACCCTAGATGCACCTCATGCCATGGATACCTCAACTAGACTACCACAGTCAACAGAACATACTTGGGTACAGGTCTCCAACCCAGACACTGGCCATGTTATGTAATATATGTTGCATACATGTCAATTGGAGCACCTCACTGGCCCTCTGCAAGAGACAACCAAATGATTGGATGTTGCATTTAACTGTCATCCTGAGGATCACTCCCGTGGCATCAGTTGATAGATGGCCTGCTGACAAATGTCAGGTGGCATGATACCACTGTACCCACATCCCCTAGTCTTCTCATCTCTCCATGGACAATATCCTGGTACACACCTAGGAACATCTGCACCTATGGACCCCAGTACTTATAAATGTGTCAGTGTGCATTTCTGAGAATAACAGTGTCTGCGTGTTTGTAAACCTGTAGTTGATAATACCCTGAGGACCTTCTTACACACTACACCCCCCATTGCCATAGTTAGAAATGGCTGCTGCTGTAATTGACATTAAATGTACCTTGTTACACTCTTCACCCTATGGGCTACCTGGAGCTTGCAGTACCAGCACAACACTGTTGTACAAATGGGTAAATAGGCATGGGTTACCCTCTGAGTCTTGGCAAGTGTGTGTATGTGTGCAAGTTTGTATATTTGTAGGATACAGCATTCTGAGGCCACATTCTCCAAATACAATAGACCTGGTCATACAGTATAAGGCATAGTGATGTTGCTGACATTAGGAGACCCATGACAAACCATCACCCTACTATCTCTGCGGCTTGTGCAATAAATGCATATCCCTGTAGTAGCACTGATGAGATAGACAAGGGGTTGTATTGCAGTCCTGGTCAATGTGTGATTGTTGGTATGTCAGAGTATTTTCATGGGCTTCAGTGAATAAAATATCCAGTGTGGAGTGTGGGTGCTGGGTATACTGTCTTTACACAATGGTACCCCCAGTACATGTCCCAAGGTCCACTGTATCAGGACCACTGTCACCATCAACCATACAGGTAAGTGAGTACACTATCCAGCCCAATGATGCATGTGCTGTGTGCAAATTATCTGTAACAGAATGGACTCACTGACAAGGTAGTTAGCACTGATAAACCCAGGTTTCTCAGATGTGTCTATGACTGTTATGTGTTTGTCAATGTGTATATGACAGTATGTCATACTATGTATTGTTCATTAACACGTAGTGCATCCCCTTTTACCATACTGTTCAAGGCCTGGTGATGTTCCTCACTTAACAAGAGACTCAGGACACACCTCATCCTAAAAGCTGTGTGGTGTGTGCAATTAAGGCCAAACACATTAGTAGCAATAAGTACCTAGGTAGGGGTTCTACTCTCAGTGTTGCCAAGTAAGTGTGTGTGTATGTGAAGAGATCTACTTCAGTTTGCAGAAAATACATGTCCCAGGAGATCATCTGTCCAAGAACTGACTAGCAAATGCTAACATTTCAAAGGAATCATGTTGTGGAAATTCATTCCATCAAAACTAGTAGTAGACGTGTAAATGCCCTCTTCCCCACTGTATAGCTGTACAGTGATACTGTAGTTGGTATATATAGCTGGTTGTCGATGTTGTGGACACAGCCACCCTCATTGGGGTTATTGTTGTATGTATCCCCTCACTTAGTCTGCTGTAATACTATACAGGTTAAGTAGTTGTCACTCACACTATGTGCAGCTATACACCACCCCATACCCTCCAAAGTGTAGGGCTGTGTCACCCCCACCAGCACACCTATGTTTACCAACTCTGGGATTGCATTACAATGGGGAAGGGGACATATACCCTGCCAGTGCCATCATGAATGACATTAAAGTAGCAGACTGATTATTTACTGATGTGAAGTTTTGTCGGTTTTGTCTTGGTGGAATTACATAGGCTAAAATGGGTTCACTGCAAAATTAAGTACATCCATGTGTACAGTATTCTCTGAGTATTGCATCAACACCAAAGCCTCTGTGTATGTGTGTGTGTGTGTGTGTGTGTGTTATACACAAACACAAACATGTGGTGTGTACCACCCAGTACACTTACCATTGTCCACTGTAGACGTGCTGCTGACATCAGCCACCATGCACTCACCTGTATACACCCCTCAGACCTATAAACCATGTGGCACATGCAGTAACTGTTATACAAACCTTTTACTTGTGTTCAGCTATACGCAGGATATGACACAGTCAATGTGTCACCACAGTGCCATACCCCTTGTAGGAAATAACAGCATACCAACATCCTGCTGACACATAGACACCTACAACACAAACTGAATACATTATGGAGACCACTATCAGTCAGTGTTAATAACAGCTATTATGCATCATGGCTGGACAGCTACACATCCTGACATGTAAGCATTGAACTTTCTTGCTGAAAACATGTTACACAGCATTACATTACAGACCTTAGTAAATTCACCATGTGCGTCATAACTATATTAGCCTATCCCTGCATCGATGGTATGGATGACAGGGATGTGGCACAGGTATCATCATATGCACAGGGTGTGTTGTGGGTTTGCCAGAGACCTAGGCTGAGCCATTTGGTTGACATCATGTGTGTGTGTTAGGGGGTTTCATTATTAATTGGGCTGTGCAGATGTGGGTTGTGTAGGTATAGAGGTGCCCTAGCTGTGCTGGTGATGTGTGTGTGTGTGTGTGTGTGTGTGTGTGTGTGTGTGTGTGTGTGTGTGTGTGTGTGTGTGTGTGTGTGTGTGTGTATGCACACAGTTTGGCCATGTAGCTGCCCTATACAGGGGTTTGTTGGACAGCTGCAGACTGTACATGGCAGGGTGTGCAGTTCACTGTCTCTGGCCACAGACATGACAACTGTGCCTGCCAGGGGTTCCACGGGCACTATCAGGTACAAGGTCACATATGGTACTCTCCCCTGACGATGACAAATGTCTGCTGGATACAGGTCCCTGTTGGGACCAGTCAGGGCCACGTGCATGTGGGCTGCTGTGTTGTGGTGTGGACAGTACCCCCCCTGCAGTGCTGGTGCTGGTACTGCCACTATAGGAGCAGCTCTGACTTGTTCCACATCCACGTAGACCTCCACCTGTCGGTGTTACTGACCTATGTCCACGTGGCTGTCACCCTACTCCCACCATATGCTCTAATGCAGACATTGTATGGTTGAGGAATCCCACCATCTCAGCCAACTGTCTATCCAGGACCTCTGCAAAATAATGGTGGGCACCTGCGAGATCACAGATGTTGTCAATAACAGCAGAATGAGTATCCCTTTGGAACCTCAGACCTTGTCTGGTATAACATTCCATATGTGCCTGTGCCTCCATGTCAGCCAGAAACATGCATCTGGTGACACCTGCTGTGGCACTTCTGCCAGGGGCATGATGGCCAGCAGACCTCCTATGAGCACCCCTGCACATCTGCCTGTGTGGTACCCCACCAGTCATCCAGCTATGGCTGCTGTGTACAGACACCCTTACCATAGTCACCACACTGTCCTGTCCCATGCCACCACCTGCCAACTGTCCATCATCTATGGCCACTGGTGATGGGGTATGGATAGGCAATGTGACTGTGTGTGGGGATGGGGTGGATAACAGTGGGATGTCAACCGATGGCACAGCTTCAGCCTCCGACAACCCCACCTTTGCCTCACCATACCTATCATCATTGTCAGAGTCTGTATGGAAACTAACATCAGTTACCCACCTCGCCACCTGTGAAAGGGAAACAGAAAACATTCTTTAAGACCTGAACATCATTGCTCTACAGACATGCACACACACACACACACACACACACACACACACTTACAGGTGAGGTGGCACAGAGATATTACAGAGACCTCTCATTACCCAACTGTCAATATTCATGACATATGGTACTCAACAGCATGCACTGCAGATATACTCAATTCCTGTTACCAACATTATACATCTCTGTGATGCATGAGTTGTGTTAGTAGGTGATGCCCCTTTCCCTGGAACACACTGCACCCATGTACACAGTATTACTGTGCACCTGTTCAGCACCTTGCCATGTACTGTGCACCATACCTCACAAGTGTACACACCATTGCTGAATGTGTATATGTGTAGCAGTTATGTTTTCTCTGTTGCTCCCAGCCCTATGTGTTTGTCTGACACATACCTGGGTTGATATGAGGACAGATGTCAACAGTGAATGCCTGACATCCGATTTGCAGATCTCACAATCAGCAGTGAATGTATGAGCAACAAAATCCAATTATACTGACAACCATCAAAGCTTACTGTGGCTATGAGGAGTGTACACACCCTTATTGACATGCCACCCTCTTCCCTGATACGCCATGTGGCCACAATATTGCAAATGTTAACATTGCACACCCCTGATATGTGACATATGACCTGTGCAATCAAATGAAGTATCAAACAAATGTGTTAGTTGTGCAGATGTTGATTGGGCTGCACACAGTATGTGGGTTGCATAATTGTGCACACCCTTAACATGATGGTTTGTTGCAGCACCTGTTAAGTGAACTACAGCAGTCACTATTCCTGGAAGGGGTATACTAACATGGCCAATCTTCACTTGCCATTATTTGGTCACTCCGCCCTACAAATGTCCCCCAACTCTGCCAGAGCGCAAGGACAGCTCATGTGCACAGCCCTTGGAGGTCAAACAGTGCCTTCACTATTGCTGTGAAGTCAGGGTTATGTCTGGCACAATGCATGACCTTGACTGAGTTCAGATGCAGCCATTCTTAGTGAGCTTTGGATGTATGCTTCAGTTCACTGTTGTGTTTCAGGATGACATCCCTCCCCATACTCAGCCTTTTTGCAGATGCTTGACAACTATGGGCCATACATGAGTGTCATTTTGCAGTGTTCCAAATTCAGAGAACCATGTCTACTGGCCTAGTTCCTGCTAATGAACAGCAAACCTAAAGGTGTACACTGGCACCAGCAAGGTACAGATGGGGAAGGTGGGCCTGAGGTGGAGTGAGGTGTTGCTTGTGCAGCACATGTATCTTTATTAATACTGTCTGTAGAGTTCAGCCTTGGTCTCAGTACACCATTACACTTTACAACACATGCCTTTGGGAAACTTGATGTTATGCATATGCTACCTGTAGAGAGCCCTAGATGATGTCTCCTGTGGAACAACTCTTCCATCTGATTACCCTAACCCATAGGCCACACGTATGCAGAGCTCAGATGATTGTCAACACAGGTACTGCACAGGAATTACTTGCTAGACATTCCTGCAAGTCCCTCAGTGTTGCTGCATGTTTCTTGGCAGCCTCCATGACCACTGTGCAGCATGTGTTGTCATCTGTCTTGGATGGGCATCTGTTTATTTTCTACATTAATTGTGCCCCATACTTCATTGTTACATACATGCTTGTCTGCACTGGTTGCCATGGTATATGCAATGGTGAGGTAAGGCTACATCTCCCACTCCTGAGTGCTACCTTTTGGATATGGGATCCATTCCATGGTTTGTAAGATGTGTCCAAGCTATGGCTGCCTCTGTTGCAGGTAAGTGGGCAAATGTCATGGACATATTTCTTGGACAGCAGATCATTACTTGGTGTGACATTGAGGACCCATACTTGATGGAAGGTGCATACTCCAGACAAGTGAATGCTGCAGCACCTCAAAAGCTGCTTCCATAATATGTTATTTGGAATGTGTGCACACATATGCATCCAGTGTCTGTTAAGGTATGTATTCCCCATATTTGTTGTCCTAACATAGGATTCCATGTTACACATGCATTGCTCTTGTTAGAATCACATTACAGAATGTAAAAGTTGTGGAATGTGGTATTGTGATATGCCGTTGTGTAGATCTGTAACAGTTGCCATTGTAATACTAGTATATATACTGTTGTAGCCACTGTATAAGGGTAATGTTTCAGACATGTCCCCACTGTAGGGCATTTGTCACACCATTATGTTTATCTCTGTCCACACACCTTGCACTGACAGGTTGTTAGTTATACTGCAGGACTCTTACATACCCTTCGGATATGCCACCATGGTGACCACTGTGATGCAGTGCAGTTAACGGCAACAATAAGTGAACATGTTTAGCATGCATTATGGGTAGGTGTGTTAAATGTGTGCATGGCAAATACCATGGCCATAACATGGCTGGTGTATTGGCAAACCTGAACAAAAGACCTTCATACTGACTAGCTACAGGCTGCTGCCCCAGAGGTATATCAGAGGGACCTACATAGTTGTGTGAGAGATGTGATGTCAGTAGCCACACCTGCGGCATTGGTACAGTATGGGAGCAGCATTTCAGTGCATCAGCAGTGCAAACACCACAATACTACAGATTATGCACATCTGTTCATTACTACACTGCAGCGACAGACTATGTTATCTGACATATACATGAAGATACTTTACAGATGAAGATGGATAAGCAACAGTGGTCTAATAATATGCCCTGG
>NC_056729.1:546977264-547009764 GCF_019279795.1 Protopterus annectens | reverse complement strand
TATATATACATATATACATACATCTACATGCATAAATACATTTTCCCTACTGTTGAATGACTGTGTTGCATGATATGTTTGAGAAAATGTCACATTTATATACAGTTCAAAATGCTTAGTGGTAAATTGCTGTGGCTATGGTGCCAGGGTCCTGGGTTCGAGACTTGCAAAGGCTGATTGTTTTGTTGCTGGGCAGAACAAGGGCTGTTAGATACAGAGTGATTAAGGCACTTTTAAGCAGTTGTAAGCGGGTTTACGCATTGGTAAGCAGTGCTAACTTCCGGTTGAATATGCTTGCAGACAGTTAGCCTTAAAAGTGCTTAATCTGTGTTGCCATTGCTTGCCACCACGCAAACAGGCTTAAACCGCTTACTGCTGCTTAAAACTGCTTACTCCCGCCTACCCCATGCTAATTTCTTTAAAAGAAAAGAAAAAGGGGTGATAGGAACGTGGTGAAAAAGGGGCCACACAGAGGGAAAGACAATAGGGAAAGTAGCTACAGATGTGCAGGATGGGTGTAGGGAAGGTCTATAGCTGTCCATTTCTTCTGAAGCAAGAGCTGTGCATATATACTGAATTTGGAGGTAGATTTGGACACTCAGACCCCCTGAGAGAGGGGTGAGGGCAACAATAATATGTTGCAAAGCCAATTAGACCAGATTACATGTGTCCAGTGGACACGTGTGCAAAATGGACAGCTATGTATGGGGCAATTTTTTTTTGGGAACAGATTGCCCCTTTTTTTTAAGGTGAGAGTGGGATGTTGGGGAAGGATAGTAGGTATATTTGGGGAGGTAGTTTGGATAGGAAGGTAGACAAGACAGACAATACAGCATACAGGGGCTGTATATGACACATGTGGGGGTAAACACTTTTGATGGGGTGGGATGTTTGGGAATCGGAAGCCTATGAGCCCCCAAATGGAAACAGTGGACTGAGGTCCCCACCGATGGGCAGTCACCACTGCACCTTCATGACCCCAAAGGTGGCTGTGCTGAGGGCTGGGTAGGAGGGTCAGGCTGACCCTCTAAATGGGTGATGCGGCCCTCAAGCTGGCATAGCAGATCTCCAAACTCCCTTCAGAGCTTGTTATGCACCAGTCCCTGGACCTGACTATGGGTGACAGTTTCCTGTCCTCGCCCGCTTCCGGGGGGGAGTGTGCCCCATCCCCTGAGGTTGTTTCACCCAAAGGTGGTGCAGGACCAGCAGACAAGTAGGTCCCAGGGTGGGTCCCAGACATGCTGGAGCCCGGTGCCATGCTCAGATTAGGTGGGAGAGGTGGGTACACTGGAACTGGCCTTCCAAAACGTGCTATGGTGTTGCAGTTTTAAAACATATGTGGGTTGTAATACTCACCACAATCTAGGATTAGTTATAATAGCATGCATAGATATTCTCATTAACCCAACACACCAGATTTGGAACAGTTGCATAGCACACAGAACACATGCATATATGGAACCACAGTGACCATTACAATGGAATGCAGGTTACATTGATAACAACAAGCCACCAATGATAGTATTTCAACATGGAACATTAATAGGTTCATAGATTAGTACTAGGCTACCTGCCCTTGTAAGCCATTGTAACCTAGACAATTATCCCTTGTGATACTCAAACCTCGCACCTTGTGTTTTGTAAGGCAAATACCTTAACCATTAGGCCACCCTCTGTTGTGTAAAAACAGATTTCAATATTTATTGAACAATAGGACATATGTCCCAACAGTAGGTTTGGTGTAAACATACCCATTGGTTTGGGTATTTAGATTATTGTTGCAGATATGGTGGGAGGGAGAGAGAGATGTCAGTTAACAGCTTGTATACCCTTGTAGTTTTCACAACTTTAATGATTATTGCTCTAATCATTAAGGTACAGGTATCATTATACTACCTTATGGCCTTGGTTTGGCCAGTGGTATGTTAGTAAACAAGTGTATACTTCAACTGTCTTATAGCGGAATACTACATCTCTTACCTGGTATACCTGTGGAGCGAATGTTTGTTAACACTAACTGACTGTTTCTACACATATTCCTATATTCCAAGTTAATATTATGCACATACCTTTCAATCTCTTATTGCACACACTCTGGTCAAAGCTTGACAACATGGGGGTACAACTAGTGACATATTTTGAATATTGCTCTCATAAAATTGGAGGGCTGATAGAGTGACAGGATTTGTTTTCATATACATTTTCTGAAGGTTTTGAGATCTGAAAATCAAATGTATGTCATTATTTGCTGACTACAAATCTGAGATCATCCCACTGATTTGCCACGGGGACAGGGGAGCAGGCAGAAAATATGAGCCAATTATCTGGACATTCAGAAAGGATGTGTACAGTTGAGAGATATGATTATGCATACAGCTTACTACCACTCCTAGGATTCAAACATGGCTGTGTCTGACAAAATTACCACAATTTAAGTGTCAGCAGAGTGTGCTGTTTGAATATTGCTGTCTATTTCTTCAGTGCTTTCTGTCTAAGTCTCTCTCTCAGTTGTACAATCTGACCTTGTAATTACAACAGTCTGATACAGACATTCCTAGACATATTTTTATGTAGCACAGTGTGATAAACAGTGGTTGACACAACAGTACTATTCTGATATCAAATGTTACTGAATGCTACATGTCAGCCATACAGTACCAGAGTAAACATTACCAGTCCAGGATTTCAATCTTTATTGGCAGGCACAGTTTTCTTAGCTGACAGACCTGTGGAGGGAATGTTTGTTAACACTACCTGTTTCTACACATATTCCCAGATTCCTAGTTAATATTATGCACACACCTCTCAATCTGTTAATGCACACACACTGGTCATAGCTTGACAACATGGGGGTAGAAATAGGGACATATTTTGAATATTGCTCTCATAATCTTGGAGAGTTGCTACAGTAACAGGTTTGTTTTCATATACATTTTCTGCAATTTTGAGGTCTGAAAATCAGATGTATATCATTATTTGCTGACTAAAATTCTGAGATCATCCCACTGATTTGCCAGGAGGACAGGGTAACAGGCAGAAAATATGAGCCAATTATCTGGACATTCTGAACAAATGTGTACAGCTGAGAGGTATGATTATGCATATAGCTTACTGCCACTCCCAGGATTCGAACCGTGACTGTGTCTGATAAAAATACAACAATTTAAGTTTCAGCAGAGAGTGCTGTTTGGATATTGCTGACTATCTCTTTAGTGTTTTCTGTCTAAGTCTCTCTCAGTTGTACAATCTGACCTTGTAATTACAACAGTCTTATACAGACATTCCTAGACAGTTTTTATTATCTTGCACAGTGCGGGTAACAGTGGTTAATACAACATCACAATTCAAGGAATGCAACACTAAAAATACCAAACAATACCAGAGTAAACAAAACCAGTCCAGGATTTAGAACTTTATTGCCAGGCAGTTACAGTTTTATTTAAATACGACCTATATGGGACTATTGCTGTCATATTGTCTGGTTTATTCAGTACAACCCATACACACAACAGTTTTTATACTGGCAGCTGACTTTCTACTACCTTTATATTTATTTGGTATAACTACTACATGCAAGATTGTTACTCACCAGCCTTGTGATGCAGCCTTTGCAGCCTACTTGCAACGGCTTCCTGATTCACAGCCCGCTCAGCTGCAGCTGTAAGGGAAATAGATAAATATTTAGCCATACCTATCCATCCTATACACAGGCTGGACATTATTAAACAGTTACTGGTATGAGTACTTACACACTGCTGGGACAGCATCCCTCTGCCTTGATTCTTGGACCCACTGGTCCAAGAACTCCCTCTTCCTCTGTTTCAAGTTGGCGTAGTGCTGCCTCACCTGCTCACCAGTCCGAGGGATACCAGATGCACTGATGAGGTCACAGGCAAGATGGTCCCAGGCTTCTGCTTTATATTGGTAGCCTTGGTACTGGCCCTGCAGCAGTCTCTCATCATGTTTTTTTACCAGGAGTCCAACCATGATCTTGGACTCCTGGATGCCCCAGTGCTGCACACGGAAGCGCATGCCCTCTCCGACTCCAGCCATTCTGCCTACAGTGGGAAGCTGTAACCAGTTATGAGCTGTATTCCCACCTGTGGGGCTTAAATATGGCTGATTTCCTGCCCTTTGCCATGAATGGGTGGTTTTGAATATGCTGAGCAAATCTACGGACAAACCTGCTTAGCTAAGGTTGGTATTGCTCAAAGAGGCAGGTTCAGCACTGCTTACCAATGGGCAAATCCATTTAGCTGGGCTACTCATTGCTTAGCAGTCATATTTACACAATGCTTACACCTGGTAAGCACAGCTGTGCAATGCTTAGCAGTACTTATTTTTCATTTTATAGACTATCTGCTGTATGGCATTGATTCATCATTCATTACATATTATAAATTTGTTTACTGTCCCTGACATGCCCCATTGTGCTTTCATTACATTTATTCATGTGTGACTATACTGTATGGGGAACATGTTTATATGGGGATTTCACAACATTATTAAACTGACACCTCACATCTGGACCTAATGCAGTACTCCGGTTAACAAATAAATGCTATTTAGCAGGTAATACAAAAACAATTGTTTATGCACTGCTGTCACATTTAAAATGTGAATTGGTTACAATAGGGATCAAACCAGGAATGGTTGCTCACAAAGCATACGCTTTAACCACTACACTATTGCAATACTGGTTAGGTTGGATGTCTCTTGCTATTTAACTTCTTGTGCTGTTTAAGCTGGACTAAGCATAGCTAAGCAATGGGCACACCCATGCAGCTATGCTTAAACTTTATCGCATTTATAAAAAAAAAAGTTTTGCTGTGTTATTTTAGCTATACCTTTCAGAATATCCCTGTTAATACTAAACCCTGTACTTTTATCAGCTTACTGCTTCATGGTGGGCATACCTCTCAACCTCTTAGAGCACAAAATCTGGACAAACCCTAAAATGATGGGGGGACAAATAGGTACAGATTTTAAATATTGCTCTTACAAACATTTAGAAAGTTGATATAATAATAGACATTGCATTAGCATGAATTTTCTGAAGGATGTGGAGTCTTAAACTCAAATGTTTGTCATTATTTAATTACTTCAATCCTCAACTATTTGCCAGGAAAGTACAGATTTTAGGAGGAACACACCAAAAATATGAGGCAAAAATTTGGACATTCTGTAAAACTGTACAGTTGAGAGGTATATGGTGGTGGGACATTTGTCCCTTTTGCCTTTGCCACTTCCTGACATGTTGGGGGTGTTATGAGCATTCTTGCTCATTTTAATTGCCCAAAATCAGAAAAAAGGCCAGCACCAAGGAAGGTTCAAAAGTAGTTTAATAAAACTGAAACTAGACCGGTTTCAGCAGCAAGGCTTTCATCAGTAGTATAGTCAGCAAAAAGCACTTAGTCATCATCTTATATAATGTTCTCTAAGGCATCTATATGACATCACTTCCTGATAAGTCAAAAATGCAAACAAGGCAAAAGTAATTGAAAAATACAATCAAGGCAAAAGTAATTGAAAAATACATAGTTCAGTAAACAAAAAAGTTTGCCTGAGTTGCATGCATATCTCCAGATTATAATGAAAAAATCCAAAGAGACACAGTATACTGGTATATCAATGATAATAAACAAACTTAATAAAAACATACAATAAAGGGTAAATGCCCAAAAATAAACCGAAACAAAAGTCAGGTTATAAGAATTCTGGTGTTGAATACCAGCCACAGTATCCTAAAATGAGCTGAAATGCAAAACCTAAGCACTGCAACCTGATAAGAAATAAGTACATATACGTAATGCAAGTGATGGTTAATTACAAATTATAATTTATCATTTAATCCAGGAGGAAAAGCCCCCAAGTTTGATGATCCACCTTTTTCTTTGGTATTTAGGATATCATGCCAACCTGTTTTAAAAGATCGATTCCTATGATATGATCAATGATGGTGAATGTAAATTTGGCAGTGGGATGTTTGATAACATGTCTATATAGTGCATTAGTTAATCTTCTGTTTCTAATGTCACCAAGGTGTTCAGAGATCCTGACACGAAACTGTCTAGACGTTTGGCCAATATAAAATGCATGACATGTACATGTGGCAAGATAAATAATCCAGTCTGAACTGCAGTTACCAAAAACTGTATGTCGATATTTGTCCAGTGTTCCTACTAGTGAAAGAAGTAGTTTTGAAAATATAGTTACAAAACTGCAATGTCCACATGGATAAATGCCTGAAAGTTTATCTCCAGTAAGTGTTCTTTGAGTTGGAGTGTGATCCATGACCCTGGTTTTTTTATAGTGTGAAAATAGATTCCCTAAAGTTTTGCCTTTCCTATAGGAAAAATAACATCGTTCTCCGAGATAATCTTCCAACAATGGATGAGAATTCAATATATTCCAGTGAGTATTAATAATATTTACTAAATTGGCACTATTCCTGCCATAAGTGGTGACAAATCTACATACATCTGATTCCTCATTATGAGTTTTAGTATTGTATTGGAGAAGAGAATCCCTGGATTTAGCATTACTAAACTGGACTGCTGACTCAATAGTACGAGTGGAATAACCTCTGGACAAAAATCTCTTGGTTAGATCCATTTGATGACTCTGAAGATCATCCACTGAAGAACAAATCCTTTTCATCCGCACAAACTGTGATTTCGGTATGTTCCGAATAATATGTTTCGGATGAAAACTATCAGCATGTAGAAGGGTATTATATTGTGAGAATTTTCTGTGTATGGACGTTCTAAGAGTGTTATCCTCCTGTCGAATTAAATTGACATCCAAATAACTGATTGCACTCCTATTATATTCCACAGTGAATTGATACCCCAGATGTTCCCATTCAAATGTTGAATAAATTCCTGGAGGTATTCCTCACCTCCTTTCCATATAAGCCAACAGTCGTCCAGGTATCTTCTCCATATATCAATCTCAGGTAGATATATGTTGTGCAAAGGTCATATAAAATCATATCTTCCATGTAGCCCATAAAAGATCAGCATAGATGGGTGCAAAGGATGCACCCATAGCCGTTCTGTAGTTGCCAATAGCAGTTTTGTTGGAAATAAAAACATTTTTAGTTAGAATGTGTTCAGCCATACACAACAATAAGGTGTTCATCCCTGGGGGGTATAAATTGGTTTTATTTAGCCAGTATTCCAAGGCATTAATACCGCCCAATGAGGGATGCTGGTATAAAGCGAGGATACATCAAGGGTACACATAAGCCATTCAGGGTCCAATTGAGACTCGGAGACTATCTGCAAAAATTCAGTCGTGTCCTTGATTCTTGCTCTAACACATGTTAACAGTGGTTTCAATTTTTCAGTTAGAAAAACAGACAAGGGTTCAGTGAGTGACCCAATGCCAGATACAATCGGTCTGCCTGGTGGCTGATCAATGGACTTATGAATCTTAGGAAGTAGATAAAGTTGTTGTTTCGTAGGATCCTTAACCGTCAAATGAGTTTTGGTTTTATCAGAGATAATTCCAGATTCTACAGCCTTTTCCAAAAATTCATTAATTTCCAAGGCAAAACCTGGAGTCGGATCAATCTCCATCTTCATGTAATGATGATGGTTGGAAAGTTGTCTAAGACCTTCATTCACATAATACTCAGTATCCATCACCACCACCGCACACCCTTTGTCGGCAGAAATAATAACAATATCCGTATTGTTTCTGAGTTGTGTGAGTGCTATTTGTTCCTTCCTAGACATGTTATGCTTTATAGTGTCAACAGAACCCAAATTGAAGTGTATATCCTTTATAACCGCATGCTGGAAAACAGCAACATGTTTATCCATGGGAGGGTTAAATGTAGATTTGTGAAATCTAAAATCAGATGATCTTTGAGCATTGTCAGTTTGATCTTGTTGTTGAAAAAATAATTTCAAGTTAATTTTCCTACAAAAATCCATTGTATCAGAAACCAAAATACTTTCATCAGTGAAAAAAACAGGTATGAAACCAAGGCCTTTATAAAGAAGGGAATATTGATCATCAGTCAAAATATGACTTGAAATATTTAAAACATTAGTACATGAATGATTTACTTCACTATCAACATGAAGAGCTCTTCTAAGTTTTTGACCTCTGTGTTTCCTTCCTGCCCTGTGTTTTTCCCCTAAAGGGACCTCAGTCCTTCGACCCCTTTTAGCATTTGGAGAATCACCAATATTAGGTGTCTCAGTATCAGTAGTCGAAGAATCCTCACCATAGGTAATAAAGCTAGGCCCAGTCTTTTTTAAAATAGACCTTGGTCTTTTTATATAAATGAAGCATTCTTGGTACCATGAGCAAACCTCACACCCCTTTGTGAATCAAATTGTTTGCCCCTATCATAATCTTCCTTATCCCGGGCAAATTTATGCAATTTCTTTTTCTTAAGGTTATTTTCCAAAATAGAGATTTCTTTAGATAATTTGCCAAGACAACCCTGAAAACTAGCCTCATGTTCAAACCGTTTCAGGTTGTTACATGTTTTTTCTACTTCAATAATATTACTCTGTATTGTTCTCTCATAGAAAGAGGCCAAAATGTTAACTCTAATCATGGCAGCCTCCTGTTGTGCTTGTTGCCAATCTTTCAACAGAGTTTCATCCGGTGTGCCCACTAGTGGTTGGATTTTACATCTCAATCCTCTAGGGATATATTCTGTATTTGGTAAGCTTTAAACAATTTACTGTGCCAAATGTTTGTTCTAAGCATCTTAATTTGTTTACCTAATTGAAAGAATAAGTTTTCAACCGTCAACTGGATCCATGATTACCAAATCCACCTTTTCTGTATGTTCAGTTCCTATGCCAAAAATTTTAAGTCATCCTTGTCGGAGCATAAACCAGATAACAATTTACTGAGATCCATGACAATAAGTTGCAATGAACCGGAGGAAGAAGATATAAAAATAAAAATAAAAATGAACCCTGAAAAGATTCTTTTTATTCTTAAGGGTTGAATTGGCAAATCACGAATAAGTCCAAAACAGAAAATCACAATCAGAGTCACAAAGAAGTTGAAGCCAGAATAAATGGCAAATGTAACCCTATATATAGGGGAATAATTAACCCTAGCACCTAGGCAAAATGCTATACAGACCAAAAGTCAAAGGCCTGTAATGTCTAAAATGCAATGTTCTGAGTAATACACAACCTACAGTTGTTCAGAGGTGGCTAAATCCATATGGAGTATACCAATATGTAATGAATTTAAGCCAGACACACTTATGCACCTTATTTAAATCAGATAACAATATTAAGAAATCAATAATTGTTCAATACAGTCCTCAGATGAAATTGTTATCAAAGGTATAAATGTACAGATGATTATTGTCAGCACTGTATACCCAGCAATTATTCTAAAAGAAGACCTGAGTGCAACACTGGGCAAACAAAACAAAAGCCCTCAAGATATGTGACCAATATTGACTCAAATGTAAAACAAAACATGAATCAGTAGGAACATAGGAATGAACAGATATAAGCAATAATATTGTATCAACCTAGTGTATATAACAATGGCTAGTTCATCATAATCAAATGAAATAAAATAAAATTATGCACATATTACAAACTGAGCACCCATACATGAAATGTCCTTGAAAAATAGCAATGTTGTATTGTGCTACAACAGTACTCAGAAATCCAGTATAAAAAGAAACGACTAGGCAAAATAATATGAAATATACACGTGTTATAAACTAAGAACACATACATGAAAAGTCAAAAATGGCACTGTTATATTGTGCTACAACAGTTCTCTAAAGTCCAGTGTTCAAGAAAAAACGACTTAACAACACCATCCAGACAGTTAAATGATTGTCACAGAAAAATTCTTCATTATGGTAAAACAATTACCAATGAAAATTAATCCAAAATAGATGTTAAGAACAGTACCTGGAAAGATGAAGTTTGAAATGTATTAGGACCCTTACAAAGTTGTTCCAAACAATGTCCCAAAAGGCCAAATCGATCCTCGAAGTCCTGATATGTCCAAAAACAGTATGGAAACCACAACGACCTTGAAAACAAATCCCAATCCGAAGATGGTGGAAAAACACTTGCAACCACGTAAACGCAAACGATAAACTCAACAGCGTTAATGCATCCAATATACTCACTTGTTAACTTAGATAAACATGATAATCCAACAAAACCAAAAAGGATGACCAAAAGTCAATCCTTTAAAAGAAAGCGATGTAGATGCCATGCATCCGAAAATAACGATGTCCAGGATGAAAAATCCTAAGCAATCCACAAAAAAGATGACTACCTGAATGGTAGAACTCCCAAACGCCAACAGCCAGCACAAACGAAAATCAATGTAGTGTATAGGAGCTAGCAAGTTAGGCTGGTGCACGGCAAGAGCACTTGTTAGACCCAAAATCAGAAAAAGGCCAGCACCAAGGAAGGTTCAAAAGTAGTTTAATAAAACTGAAACTAGACCGGTTTCAGCAGCAAGGCTTTCATCAGTAGTATAGTCAGCAAAAAGCACTTAGTCATCATCTTATATAATGTTCTCTAAGGCATCTATATGACATCACTTCCTGATAAGTCAAAAATGCAAACAAGGCAAAAGTAATTGAAAAATACAATCAAGGCAAAAGTAATTGAAAAATACATAGTTCAGTAAACAAAAAGTTTGCCTGAGTTGCATGCATATCTCCAGATTATAATGAAAAAATCCAAAGAGACACAGTATACTGGTATATCAATGATAATAAACAAACTTAATAAAAAACATACAATAAAGGGTAAATGCCCAAAAATAAACCCGAAACAAAAGTCAGGTTATAAGAATTCTGGTGTTGAATACCAGCCACAGTATCCTAAAATGAGCTGAAATGCAAAAACCTAAGCAATGCAACCTGATAAGAAATAAGTACATATACGTAATGCAAGTGATGGTTAATTACAAATTATAATAAATTAACTTGAAATTATTTTTTCAACAACTAGATCAAACTGACAATGCTCAAAGATCATCTGATTTTAGATTTCACAAATCTACATTTAACCCTCCCATGGATAAACATGTTGCTGTTTTCCAGCATGCGGTTATAAAGGATATACACTTCAATTTGGGTTCTGTTGACACTATAAAGCATAACATGTCTAGGAAGGAACAAATAGCACTCACACAACTCAGAAACAATACGGATATTGTTATTATTTCTGCCGACAAAGGGGGTGCGGTGGTGGTGATGGATACTGAGTATTATGTGAATGAAGGTCTTAGACAACTTTCCAACCATCATCATTACATGAAGATGGAGATTGATCCGACTCCAGGTTTTGCCTTGGAAATTAATGAATTTTTGGAAAAGGCTGTAGAATCTGGAATTATCTCTGATAAAACCAAAACTCATTTGACGGTTAAGGATCCTCTGAAACAACAACTTTATCTACTTCCTAAGATTCATAAGTCCATTGATCAGCCACCAGGCAGACCGATTGTATCTGGCATTGGGTCACTCACTGAACCCTTGTCTGTTTTTCTAACTGAAAAATTGAAACCACTGTTAACATGTGTTAGAGCAAGAATCAAGGACACGACTGAATTTTTGCAGATAGTCTCCGAGTCTCAATTGGACCCTGAATGGCTTATGTGTACCCTTGATGTATCCTCGCTTTATACCAGCATCCCTCATTGGGCGGTATTAATGCCTTGGAATACTGGCTAAATAAAACCAATTTATACCCCCAGGGATGAACACCTTATTGTTGTGTATGGCTGAACACATTCTAACTAAAATGTTTTTATTTCCAACAAAACTGCTATTGGCAACTACAGAATGCGGCTATGGGTGCATCCTTTGCACCCATCTATGCTGATCTTTTATGGGCTACATGGAAGATATGATTTTATATGACCCTTTGCACAACATATATCTACCTGAGATTGATATATGGAGAAGATACCTGGACGACTGTTGGCTTATATGGAAAGGAGGTGAGGAATACCTCCAGGAATTTATTCAACATTTGAATGGGAACATCTGGGGTATCGAATTCACTGTGGAATATAATAGGAGTGCAATCAGTTATTTGGATGTCAATTTAATTCGACAGGAGGATAACACTCTTAGAACGTCCGTACACAGAAAATTCTCACAATATAATACCCTTCTACATGCTGATAGTTTTCATCCGAAACATATTATTCGGAACATACCGAAATCACAGTTTGTGCGGATGAAAAGGATTTGTTCTTCAGTGGATGATCTTCAGAGTCATCAAATGGATCTAACCAAGAGATTTTTGTCCAGAGGTTATTCCACTCGTACTATTGAGTCAGCAGTCCAATTTAGTAATGCTAAATCCAGGGATTCTCTTCTCCAATACAATACTAAAACTCATAATGAGGAATCAGATGTATGTAGATTTGTCACCACTTATGGCAGGAATAGTGCCAATTTAGTAAATATTATTAATACTCACTGGAATATATTGAATTCTCATCCATTGTTGGATAATTATCTCGGAGAACGATGTTATTTTTCCTATAGGAAAGGCAAAACTTTAGGGAATCTATTTTCACACTATAAAAAAACCAGGGTCATGGATCACACTCCAACTCAAAGAACACTTACTGGAGATAAACTTTCAGGCATTTATCCATGTGGACATTGCAGTTTTTGTAACTATATTTTCAAAACTACTTCTTTCACTAGTAGGAACACTGTACAAATATACGACATACAGTTTTTTGGTAACTGCAGTTCAGACTGGATTATTTATCTTGCCACATGTACATGTCATGCATTTTATATTGGCCAAACGTCTAGACAGTTTCGTGTCAGGATCTCTGAACACCTTGGTGACATTAGAAACAGAAGATTAACTAATGCACTATATAGACATGTTATCAAACATCCCACTGCCAAATTTACATTCACCATCATTGATCATATCATAGGGAATCGATCTTTTAAAACAGGTTGGCATGATATCCTAAATACCAAAGAAAAAAGGTGGATCATCAAACTTGGGGGGCTTTTCCCTCCTGGATTAAATGATAAATTATAATTTGTAATTAACCATCACTTGCATTACGTATATGTACTTATTTCTTATCAGGTTGCATTGCTTAGGTTTTTGCATTTCAGCTCATTTTAGGATACTGTGGCTGGTATTCAACACCAGAATTCTTATAACCTGACTTTTGTTTCGGGTTTATTTTTGGCATTTACCCTTTATTGTATGTTTTTATTAAGTTTGTTTATTATCATTGATATACCAGTATACTGTGTCTCTTTGGATTTTTTCATTATAATCTGGAGATATGCATGCAACTCAGGCAAACTTTTTGTTTACTGAACTATGTATTTTTCAATTACTTTTGCCTTGATTGTATTTTTCAATTACTTTTGCCTTGTTTGCATTTTTGACTTATCAGGAAGTGATGTCATATAGATGCCTTAGAGGACATTATATAAGATGATGACTAAGTGCTTTTTGCTGACTATACTACTGATGAAAGCCTTGCTGCTGAAACCGGTCTAGTTTCAGTTTTATTAAACTACTTTTGAACCTTCCTTGGTGCTGGCCTTTTTTCTGATTTTGGGTCTAACAAGTGCTCTTGCCGTGCACCAGCCTAACTTGCTAGCTCCTATACACTACATTCATTTTAATTGCCAAAAGGCAATTCTGGAGTGCAGTGGTGTGTGTATTGTGAGAGCTCTGTGTCCGTTCAACATGACAGCACCTTCATGAATATGCAAGGCGTGCTGCAGTGCTATACAGGAACAGTCCCTGCCACGCAGGAATAACTTATTCCTGCACGGCTGCTTGCTGAATCCCAGGGATGGTTTAAAGCCATGGAGAGCACACTAACAGTGCAAGGTTGTAATGCCTTCCACATATTTAGACCAGCTGCTACAGAGACAGGGTCTAAAGGTGGAGGTGTCTCGATTTACAAAAAAAAAAAAATAAATATACCTTAAGGCTGGTCAAACAGGACAATGCACTGGAGTGCTGCTCCATGTTCAAATCATGGTAGGCAAAATCCAATACCACTTCCTTGCAAGCTATAGGTCCTGGTCTATGACCCAGGAAACCCATACCATGTATTTAAATTTACTGGAAACAATCAGCATCCAACCCAATGCCATATTCATGTGTGACTTTAATTACCCTACAATTAAATGGGAATCCTATACAATACCAAATGTGCAGGCACAGAGATTCCTGGATTTTGTAAACACAAACTCCCTGGACCAGATTGTCATTACAACAACCAGGGGTGCATTTATAATAGATCTGGTTCTCACTAATATGGGAGAGTGCTGCACACCCCCTACTGTAATGTAATCCCTGGTAAGGGCAGTCCACAAAATGGTCTCCTTTGAAGTAAAAATAAAACATAGACCACCAGCTAAACCTGGAATATTCAGGGACTACTCTAAGGCTAACTTCCTGCTATTAAGTGATAACCTGGCAAAATGTCAAGACCCCATAAACCCTGAGAACACTGCTGCCTATGCAGAACTGTTCAGGGAAACCCTGTATAACCATGTTAAAAGCTGCATAGAGGCAGCTGTACCCACCAGGAAGAAGTACAGAACTAACTCAAAAACAAGCCACCCTGGTGGAATCACAAAATTAATAGGCTGTATAACAGGAGGAAGATAATAATGGCAAAAATTAGGTGGTGCAGCACCCAGAAGGATAAAAACATTCTCATCAAACTAAACATACAGCTTAGAGGACAAATAAAGTCCATCAAAGCCAAATTTGAGATAAAGTTGGCCTACCAGGCCAAGGACAACCACAAGGTATTCTTTATCTATATCCCAACATCAAAGGCAAAACATAATTGTGTGCAGAGCTCATTGTAAATAGAGCTACCTATACTGAGCCAGAAGTTATAGTAAACCCACTGACCGATAAATTCAGCTCCAACATTACCCATCTCTCCCCGTCAACCTTCCCTCAGGAAATACCATCAAATATAACTCCCCCCACTATCACTAGGGAGCTGTTCCTTAATGCTCTCTCTAAGGCCAAGAATGCTGCATCAATGAGCCCAAACAATATCCCAGGATGCCTTTTAATTAGCATGACACATGATCTATCAGGCCCACTGGAATCGCTATTTAACTTTGGCCAACAAACATGCTTCATGCCTCATGAATGGAAAACAGCAACAGTACTCCCTCTGCACAAAGGTGAGCCATCTACAGATCCATATGTCTCAACTAGTCTTATATGCAAAGCCATGGAAAGAATTATCATGGAAATGATCAATAGTGATATAGTAAACCTCCAGACATTGGACCCTACCCAGTCTGGTTTTGTCAAGGGCAGGTCATGCCTACTCAACCTGGTGGACTTTTTTGAGACAGTCAACAAAGCAATGGATACAGGCAAAATGGGTCACACTGCCTACCTTAACCAAGCCAGGGCATTTGACACAATACCCCACTCAGGCATTGTTGACAAACTCAAAAGGTTGGATACAAACCTGCATGTGACCAGGTGGATAGCCAAGTGGCTCACAGACAGGACCTAGGAAATCAGAATTAGGGAGGTCACTTTTACAAAGAGGGCAGTCTCAAGTGAAGATCCTCAGGGATCAGTCCTTGGACTGCTTCTTTTTTGCATTTGCTTTTCTGAAGTCAAGGTTAATGTCAGTGGTCTCTAGATAACTAAATTTGCAGACGATTGCAAAATAGGAGCTGTCATTGAATCCCACACTGACACAAATGTTCTCCAGGAAGGGCTGACACAGACAAACAACTGGTGTCAGAGCCATGGACTAAAACTAAATGCCAGGAAATGCATAATAGTATCTTTTGTGAAGTACCCCCCTTCCCCGGTAACTATCATATTGACAACACACCCCTTAGAGTTGTCCCACTAGTCAGGGCCTTAGGGACACACATAGACAGTAATCGAGCCTTTGACCATCATGTGTCTACAGTAGTGAGGAAATAATTTTATGTTGTGCAACTTATAAACAAAGGTATAGCATCTAAGTCCAAGGAAGTCATTGCTCCACTGTATTGGGAATTCATTAGACCTATCATTGAGTACAAATCCCCCTTTGCTATGTGCCTAACCAGGCATATCCAACAATTGGAACATCCACAGAGGTCCCTCACTAAAAGAATACAGAGTGTAATTAAAATGTCTTTTGCAGACCACCTCAAGGCCCTATCCCTGTATTCTGTCTCCTACGGGCTTTTGAGGGGACTTCTATGCCTGGCATACAAGGCATTGTCAGACCCCCACCTTGACGGACCTCCTGCATGTCCACAAAACAAATAGCACCAGAATTATCCATTCTAAATATTTAAACCTTGCCTGTGATATAAATAGGACCTGCTGGACATGTATCTATCCCAGAGACTACTCCAGTTCTGGAACAGGTTCCCCATCCATGTGAAGCAGAGTTCTTCCCTAACCCAATTCAAGTGCAACTTGGATAATTGGATGGGAAACAGGAAATTCATCCTTAGTTTGGCACCTATTTCTCTAATGCACACAGGCAGCCTGTGAATGGTTCATCTTCCAGGCCACTGTTGTAAATGTTTCATCTTCCAAGCCCCTGCTTACACTTATCAAAGGTATCCAAACTTGTCAGATATTTGGGATGCATGGCTAGGCTTAAAAATGCCCTCGTGGTCATTAGCCTAGTAAACACCTATGAACCTGTCAACATTAAATGAATCACAGTCTGTATGTAGCAATGAGCAAAGCTATTACTGCATAACACTGATACTGTCAGCCATCGCACATCTCATCGCCACATTAGTAGTATCATACATGTGTCACAATATCAGGACTTGAGCTAATGCTATGGGAATGGAGAAGGGCACAGAGAACAGCAGAAATGCTTTCATTGTTCACACAGCACACATAATTATTACTGACATAATTTCAAATGACTTATCTGTTATATATCAACACATTTGTATAACAAAAGGAATGTCAAGATTTATTATGATCTCCCTCAGTAAAATGATCTGGGAACAGGTTTTGATCCCTCCATCAACTGTACTGTTTCTCTAAGCTCAATACCTTTACATATTATGCCACAGAGATAGAAGTTTGACAACTTGAATTTCTTCACTCATTACTGTATAGACTGGTCAGGAAAGTGCAACAGTGCTCATTGTAATATTGATGGCAGTCCAAATAAAACTTGTCAGTTTCATCTTTTCCATTGAAATTCCTTTCACTGCTATCGACCACTGCCAGTCAATGGAGTGAAATGTGAAATGGTGTGAAAATGATATGAGGAAAAATCATTGATCAAATACTTTAAATGTACATTTCACATGTTTAAGCAACTTTATTATCTTTCAACAGCAACCTGTATAGATTTTAACACTCAAACAAGTGCAGTGAGAACAATATATATATATATATATATATATATATATATATATATATATATATATATATATATATTTATATAGATATACGGGTTCACTTTATATCCTCGAAATACTGAAATATCGAAATTCAGTATTTCGAGGCTATAAAGTCGAAACCTGAAAACAATGAAAACTCAGAACCGCGAAATTCAAAATCACGCACAACCGTAGATTTTGAATTAGCACTTCTACTCCACACACACACACACACACACACACACACACACACACACACACACACACACACACACACACCTTCCTCCCCACACACAAACACAAGCTCTGTAGTTTCCATAGAAAGGCATATATTAGTAAGTAGAAACAGTGTTTAGATGTAATGATACTGCGACATTGTATTTTCAATTGCTATTGTTAATGCTGCAATGCATTACGCAGTTAAACCTGTATTATCTGCATTACAGAACTGTTATAGATCATTGTTGACCTTTGTATCTTGATTTTTTTGGGGGGGCTGTCTTTAACTTATATGTAGTCACAGAGAGTATTAACTTTTAAATTGTTGTGCATGTGTGTTGAATGCATACAGTCACACATAACTGGGCTCACTGCCAGCCTGCCTTTGTATTATACATATAATTATATGTATCTGTTTTCTGTTTCATGTTATAAGGGCTATGGCCCCCAAGAAGAAATCTGTACCCAGATGCCACCATACACTGATGCTGAAAATGAGGTCATTGTCTAGGCCTTACATCGCCATGGTGCTTTTCTCTTAAGTGGAGCTAGAGGTGTCCAATCTGCCTGAGACAGGATATGCAGCAGATGGTCAATGAGATTAAAGCTGTTGGAGGGCATAGGAGAACCTACTCCCAGATATGACAGTAAGTGACATGTAGGGAGCTGCAATTGCCCAGGAACAGGTCTCTACAGGAGTTGGTCCTGCTACTGAACCACCACTAACTGAAATAGAGGAGCTCCTGCCCATTGTCAGAGATCCAGATAGTTTGGCAGAGGGTTCCCACAGAATCCTTGATGTTGGTACAGATGTGGACAAGAAGCCCACTGTTTCACAATCAGACTTTACGGGTATGCAATATGCAAGTGTCATTGTTTTATCTTTATATGCATATATCTTAGATATCTGATGCATATATATATATATATATATATATATATATATATATATATATATATATATATATATATATATATGGGCCTATGTTAAATGATTGAAATTACAAAACTTCGAATTTATATGGTCGGGACCATATGATCAAAGTTTTGTAATTCTGAACATTAAAAAATGAAAAAAAAAAACAAGAACAAATTAAAACAAATATATGCAGGGGGCAAGCCCCCCTGCACTCCCCAAGTGGAAGGCTGCTCCATCCCCACACCCCCTGTATTAAAATATACTAAGAGATTGCACTACAGCGAGGAAAAGGGAATATTCCCATTCCACGCTATAAGTAGATCTCCGTTTAAGTGTTCGAAGTTTTAAAACTTTGATCATATGGTTTCAGCCATATGAAATTTGAAGTTCTAAACTTTGATCACTTAACTAGGACTCCCATGCACCCCCCACCCTCCTCCTACTTAAATATTCTAACTCTGAGGTCGCACTACATACAAACACACATAAAACACCACCACACAAGCGACATTCTTCTCGCACACACACATCACAGCAACAAAACACACTAACACACACCACAGCCCCTACCTAAAACCCTTAAAAAATAAACACTTACCTGAATCCACAACTACAGTAAAACACCAGAAGTCCTAATTCAAAATCTCAGGTGTGCGAGGTTTTGAATTTCGTACTTCTGAGGTTTTGTTGTTTTCAGGATTCCACTTTATGGGCTAGAAATACTGAATTTCAATATTTCAGTCTTTCGAGCTTCTAAAGTGAATATATATATATATATATATATATATATATATATATATATATATATATATACACACACACATAGGGAAAGAGAGACAGAGAGCAATAAAGTGGTGGCTGTTTTTTTGGGGGGGTAGAATCTAACTGTTCACTACATTTTTTTAATGAGACCTTTTTTAATCTGCACTTGTGAAGGGGATTGTTCTCTTTTTCTTGTTTCATTTGCATTGTAATATTAGCAGACTTCTTTTCTATCCATTCCTCACATTCAGGCAGTTCTGGGTTGCAGGCTGCCAGTCCACCTGCACATGGTAAGCACACATTTGGCTATTGTTATTACTGTATATAAGGTGGATTTGGGTCTGTATGAGAGTGAAGTTTGTGTTGCTTTAGCATCTGTTAAAAGTTTAGCATACCTTTCATATAAGTAAAATATGTGATCAATTTTATTCCCTCTTTTTCTGTTTGTGTTTATTGCTTGTTAAAATAAGGTGATTCTGGCATGACACTCTGGAATTCCTACCATCTGATGTCAGAGTATTGGTAGCCTTTGATAATGGTGGTGATGATGAAGATACCCAGTCTGGGCATGCAAAGGATCAATCTGACACTGAGGTTGTAGTTTCTATATCCCCCTGCCCATATTTCAGAAACAGTCAGTATTTCTACACATACTCATGGCCCAGAAACATCTAATAGGTAATACATTGAGGGTGATACAGTTGATCGAGCTAGTGTGGTTTCTCTGGTTTCAGAGCCAGTTGCTTCTCCATGTAGTCATCATGGAGGCATGGTGTCACACAGGAGGGTTGGTGGGGTGCTCAGCTCTTGCAGATGGAATAAAGGTGTAACCCTTTGCTAATAATTCAACCAACTCAGGAGAGAAAGAAATCTCGGAATAATTAAAATGATTCACAATTCCAACCTTGACTTTAAAATCTTTAATTATTCCGAGATTTCTTTCTCTCCCTAGTTGGTTGAATTATTAGCAAAGGGTTACACCTTTGTTTCATCTGCACAAGCTGATGTGGCAAGGACTCTCATTGACTTTAAACTGTTTGTTAGAAAACTAAACTTGTTTGTACTAATGGGTGAACAAACAAATGTAAGAAAAGACTACTATATTCCTAGTGTTTACCATCCACCCTTACACCCTACAATTGCATTATTTGATCAAATTTGTGATTTAGATTTGCGAAATGCAATAGGAAAATCTAGCACTAGGAGGGACAGACACAGGTTCAACATTAGTAAAGAGGAAAAATTTATGCTTGAAAACTTACATCAGGCACCAGTGAGAATTATGGAACCCAATAAAGGGGGTGGACTAGCAGTGATGAATAATGAGGACTACATCAATAGGATGATGGGAACCTATGAAGAGGCTTCAAGAAACAAATTGAACATAGCATATGCTAGAATTAAGTCATTAATAAATGACATGTTTATTGAAGCCCGGATTGATGTGGAACTCTTCAATTATTTGATTATGCCATCTCCCAGGATCCCAATTCTTTTTGGGATCTCTAAGGTACATAAACATATACAACCCCTCCCCCCCCCCAATGCATCCCCTGGTTGAAGCAAGAAACAAATAAATGCTGTTTTTTATCAAAATAACAAACGCTACTTTCAACTTATTCAGCCTGTTGAAGTGTTGTTGGACTAACCCAGAAAGTTCGAATTACGTCTAGTTACTTATTTTTTCAACAGTTTGTTTTTTGTATGACTGAAGTATTGACTGAGTTAAGACTTTTTGCTAGAAATATTTGTTTGTCATTGCTGTTTACAGAACAATCAAATATTGAACCTGGGTACATTTATGCCTGTATCTAACAAATTTGTCAAAACCTTTGTTACTATGTGTGATGAGGATATACAGAAACAATTCTCTATTCCACATAAGCACAATTTCTATAATTTCACTATAGGGAAAAAATTGCCTTGAATAAACTTCGGCATGCCACCCATCTCAAATTTCGACCAGCAGATAAGAATGGAGGCATTGTAGTGATGGACAAACTCCATTATCTACAAAGTATGTATACAATGCTCAATAATGAAGAGACATATAAGTGCACAGCAACATATTATGTGAATGCATATGTTGACAGAGTTCATGTTTTTATTTATGATTTAACGCTGACAGGTTTGATTGATTCTGAATTATATGATTATTTTTTTGTTGAATTTCTGGTGACAACATTATTGTATGGTCTCCCCAAGATTCATTAGGACTCTGTTACACTTCCTATGAGACCACTTCTTTCCAAAGAGGGGCTGGGTCACTGAACCCCTCCCTCTATTTATGTAGAGAAGATGTTAAGACCCATCCTTGATAGTACTACCACAGTGCTGAAAGATACAAAGGATTTTTCAAAAGCTCTTTATGAATGGGCTTCCTCTTTTAATATATCAAAAAATGTGTTTGTTACATTAGATGTAGTATCTTTATTCACTGTTATTCCGAATGTTTTAGGGATAGACAGAGTTAGGACTTTTCTTTTTTTTTTTTTCAATAATTCTTTATTTATTCTTTTCATTGATACAAAATAGCAAACATAATAGAACAAGGAGAGGGAACACCGCTTCACAGTAAGCAGTTGTTATACATTGCTGGTTGTACAAAAAGAAATAAAACAATCAACCAATACTATTTACACTATATACATAGATGCTTTCAATACTCGAGTGAGAAATTGTTACAGTTCAGTGAGAGTTGTTGTGATTAGGAGTATACATTAGAAAAAGGAGGGAGAAGAAAAAGAAGAACATTTCGTGAGCTATGAATAAAGATTAATATGGAACCTCTTATTTGTAGCTAAGTCTGATACATTGTCATGAGCTAGGCAAGAATAATATTGAAGATTTGTTCCCATAATTTCCTGTGTTTGATGTTTTTATTCCCCTTATCGATTAAAATTTTATGGGCTAAAAGATGCTTGGTTGCCATTAATCTAAAATTCTCCCAGGAGATGTTAGTTAGGTTAAGCCATTTGGTTGCTATATACAGTTTCATTAAGAGAAAAACATTGATCATAGTCATTGCTTGAGTTTTAGAGATGTTATTTGGTAGGATATGTAGAAGAGTATATTCCCAGGTGTTAGGACTTTTCTTGACTACTAAATCTGACTTTACACCAAACAAGATAGAACTGATCTCTACATTATTAGAATTAATTTTGGAGAACAGTGTTTTCATGTTCGACAGTAAATACTATGTGCAGAAAAAAGGCATAGCAATGGGCACAGCATGTGCTAATAGCTATGCCAATTTGGTGTTGGCCCTTTGGGAAGCTGAAAAGGTATTGAAGAATAAATCTTTTGAACATCTCATCCACTTTTACAAACATTTTGTGGATGACATATTTATGATCTGAAGTGGCACAGAAAAAGAACTTGACAAGTTTATTAAGATTTTACATGGAACTACTAGTTTTCCAAGGTTTAGTTTTAGTAAACAGATAGTATAAATGTTCTTTTTGTAACATTGATTAAAACTAATTTTAGATCTCATGGGACTAGTTTATATAAAAAAGAGGTTAAGCGTAATACCCTCTTACATAAATCTAGTATGCACCCTGGTCATGTAAGTAAAAATGTACTGAAAGACCAATTTTTCAGAGTCATGAGACTTCATGACAATGATGCTGATCTCAAAGAAGCTTTCTCTAGTCTTAATGCTGACTTTCTAGATAGGGGCTACAGCACCTTAGAAGTTGAATGCTGTGTAGCGGAAGTATTGAAAACTAGGAAGGATAAGGGGAGACCCTACTTTTCTAAGAGAAATAATGAGATTTGGCATGTGTCTGCAAGCTCTGTTATGAATAGACCTTTTACATTTTATAATGACATAAATATTGTCTGCAATATTTTTAGGAAGCATTAGTCTATTTTATTAGCTGATCCAGATATTAGGAAGGTTATAGATGCACAACCCAAATTTACTTTTAGAAATAATCTAACCTTAAAATGGCAGCTGTGTTATATAAATCAGAAGAAAGACCTCTATCATGTTTCAGAACATAAAGGCACATTTAAGTGTAACTCGTGCTTAGCGTGTAACTATATTTTAACGTGTACATCTTATATACATCAAACAAATGGCTTTAAGATTATATTTGAATTTTTTGCTGACTGTCAGACTAAAAATGTTTTTTATTATGCAGCTTATTCCTTCCATAATGCATTTTATATCGATAAAATGAACCAAGTTTTTAAGGCTAGAATTTTAGAGCATTATAATGGTATAATGAAGGGGAAAAAGATGAACGCTTTAGCAAAACATGTACTGGAATGTGGTGTACAACATGCTTTTAAGTTTTATGTGTTGAAATTGTTTATGTTAATCAGAGAGAAGGTGACTTGAAAAATAAAACTGAATGTGCAGAACAGGAATGGATTCTATGTTTAAAAGCATTTGCCGAACCAGGCTTGAATGAAAGGGTTTCATTGAAGCCTGTTTTGAAATCATACCCATTACTGCATTAATTCTGGGGACTTGGCATCTAGAAATGAATTCATTTGTGTTTATCTGTGTTACATGATTGGTTGCTGATATACCAATCATCTTACTAGCTTTTGGAGGCTGGGTCTATATAAGTGATTTTATTAGTTATGCTAAGACTTCCTGATTGACAAAAAAGAATGAATGAATGGTTTGTATCATGTGATTTTTAACTTCAGAATTTGATTGGGTCATATGCTTTTTAAATTGTATTTGCTTGTTTTGTTTTACATTGGTCTCAGGAAGCAGTATTATACATTGCGAAAGCGCTCACCATTTATATTTAAGTCGAATTTTACAAGTCATGGCAGTTTGGAGTTTTTTGCTATTTGGTTAATTTGATTAATTAATGAGAAAATATAGAAGAAAAAATCCTTTTAACATTCTGCAGCTTAATGTAAACACTAATACCACTCTACTGTATGCCGGCAGTTAACATTTACTGTGTAAATTATACTTACAACACCTCCAATTGTCAGCTGTCTGTGCCTTTCTGTGTGCCAAGGAGATGAATGAAAATGGTCATCGGAATAGCCCACTACAGGTTAACAAGTGAGTAAAAATTATATGCTTGGAAAAGAATGAAAGCTAGAAGAATAAATTTGATTATCATCGAATTCCAATTTAGCAGATGTCTTTAAAAAACTTTTATGGGAATGCAATCTGATAGTCAAAAAAGGCAATCCTGAGAATGGTACTGTGACACCGCTCAGAGGGAATGAGCTAAGGCAAGTATACAGAAGTGTATGGAGGGGTCTTAGAGTGGCAAATGGGCTGGGAAAGTAATCACTGGCATGGAAACTGCTGATGAATACTAATGTTAAAGGAAAAGCCATGCATATGTTTGTGTGTGTGTGTGTGTGTGTGTGTGTGTGTGTGTGTGTGTGTGTGTGTGTGTGCATAAAAAAACACTGCAATGCTATCAAGCCATCCCTGTAGTGTGTTACTGCTTACAAGTATTTTATTTTATATCTATACCAAATATGACATGACAGAAATTAGTTTAGAACCTGTCATAGGATGTATGTGTGTGTGTGTGTGTGTGTGTGTGTGTGTGTGTGTGTGTGTGTGTGTGTGTGTGTGTGTGTGTGTGTGTGTGTGAGCCCATGCGCACATTTGCCATATGGATGTGTGCTGATGCATTTTACATTTTCTCATCTAATCTTAGACACTATGCAATATTCACACCTTTCTTTTTACTTCTTAATGCATGTTTTTCTTCCCAGAATGCCATTTCCTTAAGTTTATTGCAACACTGTCCGTTCATGAGTACACTTATTTATTTTATTTCCCAAGATGACATTTGTAGAATGTCTTTAAAAAGCATTATGACTGTTAATGTGATATTGACGATTTCCTTTTCTGTGTGACATATACCCCTTATATCCCTTGGATCCTGAATGTTGCATTACACTGGGGAAGTTCTAGCAGAGTTATTGCCTTCATCGACGTGGTAGTCTTGTCAGTTGTGGTCTGATCATGCCTGAACAATATCCAGCTTTACAGATAACCTACTTCTGTCAATAACATGTTACATCATTTGTGTTTCTGACATCCTGGACTCATTGCTCTCTTTCTCTGTGCATGGTATCAAACATCCTGACAAGAAACAATCAGAAAGAAGCTGGTAATGTTGCCATTTTCACGGCTTCAGTCCATAGTGGTCTTAACCTGGCATGCAAATCCCTTATTGTGTACACAAGGAGTCCACACTTATTCAGTTGAAAATCACCAAAGTTACTTCATTTGTCTGTATTTGTGCTCCCCTGGTACTCTTACTTCATTTGCCGAACAGACTCCTCACTGGTTTAGCTTCTTTGTGAAATCTGAGCTCATATTATTAGATGATATGAACAGTGAGCAGAAGGTTTCCTACTACCAGTATAGCTGTTCAGCACTACTCAATGTTTGGTCTGCACAACTTATTTTTCTTACTACAAGAGTAAATAAAGCATGTTTTCTCCTTCTCATCTACAGCTGGCAATCAGCTGCCCCCGGGTCTTCTCCTCATTCAGCAGGACAATCAGATCTTCCTTAAATTTCCCTGAGCTTAACCTGACCTTCATCCAGGAGAGGTGAGTGAAGCAAGGACTTGATGCACCATCACTCTGAGTACCATGGAGTGTGCCATAAATCCCACTACCTCATGTTAGCCTTGAGCAGCACCACTATTGCTGCCCTCTGGATGTGCATGAGCACTTCCTAGCATGTGCAACTTAATAACTGATCATCACTCAGACAGCACAGAGCTCATCAGGCCCATATTCCGCATATTGCATTGATCATTAAGGCTGCATCACTTCGCCAAGGATGAGTGAGCTAACATCAACTGCTCACTCTCTTCACCCCCCCCTGTGGCGCCTCCGGCACCCATGTTGCTAACTGAACATGGGACATCTGCGGAGCATAAGAACCACAGGGCCACTGAGAGCAACTAAGGTCTTCAGTCATGACAGCACACTAATCTTGACCATTAGATGTGCATCTGACAATTTCACAGATGATGATGTCACAGCTGGTATATTCAATGACCATTTTCTTACTTTTGCTTTGTGGTTCATAGCAACATAAAAAAGGCAGATATTATACTGGTCAATATTTGTATAAATATCCTTAACAATTTGCTATTTTCACACGAGGATCTGCTGGGATCTGCTGAAGTGAATGCTGCTTGATATGACAATATAATACTTGCATGCTTCTGAAGGCCCTTCACCATATGGTTCTACTCCTTAACGACTTTGTTCTGAAATTTACATTTGAGTATGTTGTGGAACACATGGAACTCAATAGTAAAGGGCTGCCAATGTCCTGACATTATCTATATGTCCTGCTTATACTCAATGATATTATTACAGTGTTACTTGATAATTAGCTAATTGCTTAGGTGGTAAATAATGATAAATCAATTAGTTAATTTCCAAACTGCTAATTAAATTGTCATTACTTGACAAAGATAAAATATAATTAACTGGTTTTGATTGTTCTCAACTGGTATTTTTTCTTGATACTTGAAGCCACAAAAGCCTCAAACTATTCATGGAAATAATCACTAGTTTCTATGAACTCCCATAAAATCTCGTCAATGTGGTGCCAACTTGCCTACCAAGCTGAGTTTTGTGTGTTCAGTGAGAGTTATAAATGTAGCATTCTGTACAAAAGCATTTAAAGAATCTTCCTTCATTTTCAGAGAACTGATTTCAAGTATGAAGATGTGAGCTTCTTAGAGGGAGTTCTGTTTTATTAAGTAGCTTAATATCCTTGCACTTTATCTTTACCGCCATGGTAGCACAAAGAGATGACCATTGGGCCATTCCTCATCAAGCAAAACTGCTTGTAGGCTTCTAGTGATTTTATATGGCTGGAAAGTAGGCTTTAGGGGCTAGAAAAAGAGACTGCTTTCTAGAGTAGCAGAAACAATTCTCAAAAAATTCCAACATTTTAGGAATACCACTGGTAAGATTCTGAATCCTAAAAATATATTCCAAACAGGGCCATCCTTAGCTCAATTGGCACCTGCGTACTACCCCCCACCCCATGAACTTTACCTGGCACACCCAGGCCTTGCCTCACCCTGGCTTACCCACACCATTCAGATTACTTTTTTCTTCCTTTTTTTCAAAGTTTGTCTTATTCTTCACTTTTTTCCTGCAGATATTCATTCATTTAACATTTTCTGTGAAGGTAAGATTATATTCTGATTACTATGGAGGAAACAGCTGCATTAAGCCGGGGGTCTGAGGACTGCAATGCCCCCAGAAGCCACGGGAAGTCTAGATACTATGAGATACATTTTAGAGTTTTTTTAAACAAACTTTTTATCCAGTGATGCTCTGAACAAAAAACATGATCAAAGAAAAAAATTTAGTCTTCCTTTTCAACTTTTTTCTGCATTCTTTCATCATGCCTTCTCTGGCCAAGACTACACTGTAATAAGTGTAGAGGAAATAACTGAGTTAAGCCACGAAAGTTCTAGATGCATTTTTTTTTTTATTTTTTAAAGCAATCTTTTCATACAGTCACTGCCTGAATGAAAACCATGATCTTTGAAAAAAGTAATTTTACTTCTCAACTTTGTTTTTTTGTCCCTGCATCCTTTGAGCACACCCTAATTGACCAAGACTATACTATAATAACTAAATTATGCTAGGAATCTGGGTGATGTTAGGTATCCAGAAGCCATGGGGGTTACAGATGCTCTGAGGCGCATTTTGCAGCTTTTCTCCAACATTTTGTTCTATGTATGGCTTGAACAAGCAATATGGTTAAAGAAAAGAAATTCAGTCTTTCTTTTTTTATTTCATTGAAGAAAAAGCTTGTGTCCCAGGCTTAATGCTCAAAGCTGACCAAACATCAGTCTACAATAAACTGAGAAGACAAATCAATGCTAGGAGAATCCATAAATCATATGTGGGAAAAGTACCTGCCGACACACACCCACACACACACACACACACACACACACACACACACACACACACACACACACACACACACACACACTTCAAAACATGTAGTCACTTTCTGTGTATTTCTCTGTGTTGTTGAATTGCATGATAATTAAAGCACAAATGCCCACAGTCATATATTTCAAGCTGCTGCTGTCATATGTGTATACAAAATGCCTCCTCACTCCCTACCACCAAAACACAGCCACCTTCTCTGTACCCTTCTGATGTCATAAGAGGACAAAATTGAAAAAAAAATAGAACTCAACATATTTGCTGTCAGACATAAATAAACTGCATGCCCCCCCCCCCCCACCAAAAAAAAAAAAAGATAGCCACCTGGATATGCATCAGATGTTTGACTGTGAGGAAAATGAAAAAAAATAATGATTGCAATAATGTTTTCATCTTATTTCATCTAGACAGTACAGTGCTCCTATACAAGCTATAGAGACCTTCTGTGCTCTCCTCTGACATTTGTGAGGAAAGTTAATGAAATAATGACCACACTGTCCCCAGCCCAACACAAGACAGAGTGTCCTCTTATGTTTAGGAGGAATGTTAAAAGAAATAATGACATTGTTCTCAGACCAAAGCATAAGTACAGTGACCTTCTGTGTATACCTATGAGCATGGTTTATTTTAAATTAAGTGGTACTCAGGGCAGAAGCAACTACTAAGCTCGTGTCAAAATCCACTTATACATTCCTTGTGTGCAGGGGTGCCTCCAGCCCCCAGAAGCTCCGAAGGTCTGTGTATTTTATGATGCATTTTATCCATTATTATTATTATTATTATTATTATTATTATTATTATTATTATTATGCAAGATGACAGCTAAACTAAGCAAGCAACAACAGGGTGAGTTACATTCATCTGGGCAAGCCCACTAAACAATTAAAGCCACTCTTGTGTACAACTCAGATGTCCGATTGCAATAAAAGGATGGCCATGTAGAATATTCTCCTTTGTTCCAAACACATAGTTGCCACACATTAAAATATTATGATTACCTTCACATAAATTACATTAGTCCAGCAAATCCAGAATGATAAGTAAAAAGCAGCAAGTCATTTTCCTGTACAGACAGCCCTAGCAATTACACATACGCAGTCTGTGCATATCAGGTGTCCAGTTAATTAGTCCATCTTACTTCTTGTTAATGCACACTAGTCCTGCAAAGCCAGATAGTTACTTTTTAAAACTGAGCAAATGACAAGAGTGACAGTTATTTTCATCCAGCCAAACCCAACCCCAGCCAGTAGTTATAGCCATGACATCTGATGGCATTATAATATTATTTCACCTCGACACTAACAGGTTGTCACACATTAAAGTACTCCAAGTTTTTCCAACAAATCACAAAGCCAGAAGTATTTCCAAAATATCTAGCTGATCACTGCCATCATTATTATAAAATTAATAAAATACTTATCTCTCCACATCTGTCTTCAGCCTCATGATTGTGCCACTCTTCTCATCTTAGTTGTCCAGGACTTTGTAGAAATTATTTACCTCTAACCCTTGTAATTTTTCCTTGTAAATTGCTAAACATTACAGCCAGTCAACAAAGTCAAGCATTAAAAAATCATATAGTTTTTATTCTTCACAAAATACATGTTGCCAAGCACAGATTCACACCTACATTTGAATGCTGTGAGGTCTCTGCTCTGTTAAATTGCAACTATCAAGTCCAATGTGACATGACATCAGTCAACTTAAACGGTTGACTCAAGTGTAGCACCTCCGTCTGGGGTGCTCATCAAACTGCTGGTGCATTTTGTTCTAACAGCTCACCTTATTTACTTAAGAGAACAATCAAGTTTATTTAATTTACTGATGTTTTTTAGCTGTTTTAACATAATCTGTGTTTTTATTATTGTGCTATAAAACATTAATTATGTTAATTATTATATATATATTTTTTTGCAATTTAGTCATGTGACCTTAATGATGTATTTAAGGCAGTGGCTGTTTTTCTGTAGCAGTTCTGATGAAGTCCAATTGTGGATGAAAGCATTTAACTTTACGTTTTTACTGCTGGGTTAATAAAGTGCAGTGTGAGTTTTTCCTCTGGTTGTCCTCTTGGTTACTCGTTTTCGTGGTGTTCGGCTTTGACTGATCACCTTATTTACTTATTTATTTTTATGTCAAAGACATTACTTATTTTGTTACTCTAAAAATAAATAAATAAACATAGAAAGAGTGTACCTACAAGTCCGGTGCCCTAAGCAGATGCCTATTTGTCCTATGCATAAGTGCAGCCCTGAACCCAAGTCCTGTGCAAGTGTCTGAAGTTAGCAATACCAATAGTACTACTTGCTTTGGACTCAATTTAATTGAATAAAGTCAGCAAATTGACTTTTAGAATCAGCAGCCTTTTCTTACATTTTAGATTTTTAACAATATATGGTCCATAAACTCCTATATGATATGTGACTTGGATTACTGCCCATCAGCAATTCATCCCCATAATTCCTTGAAAGCTGCATCCAGGTCAGTTGCCTAACCTGTGTCAGTCCAGGTTCCTGTAGTCACCTTCTGGAATGTCTGACCTTATATAGGGTCTCTCTCAGTACCTGTAAATGGCTCTTTAGCTACATTCAATGCAGGATATATTTGGTGAGAGGGGATGTTTAAAAACTTCTCCCTTCCATGCTTGACCTTTGGTGATCCATAAGACTCAGAGCTTATCCCCTTGCTATTCACTCTGTTCATTAATGGAATGGTGGATAACTGCTGGTGATGCCAAGCTGGTTTAGTACAGCATCATGGTTTCCCATGCAAATACAGTAAGATTCTGTTACTGTACAATAGCATTGGCATCAGACTCTAGTAAACAAATATTATTTAAGCAGAAATGAGGAAGCATTTATTCAGTGTGATGGTCACCTATGGATAGCTGAACGTTCCTGCAGCTTTTAAAATAAGAAGTAAAGAAAGTCTGTACTATGCAAGTGAAGTGGACTGAACGTGAGTGACAGATGTGGAAAGAAGAACAGAAGATTCCAGGAAACATTTTAAGAGTAACATTATTTCGAAGTGAGGATCAGTGATCATATATAACAGTTTAAAGATAAGAGTAGTAGTGATTTGTGTGGTTTAGAGAGACATGGGTAGACAGCTTTTTTCAGGAAGAGGTGGAGTATTCCCTTAGTAGCTGAATAAATTGATAGACTTGTTTTAGTACCATATGTAGGGGTTTTGCCTAATTCGTGGAAGATCTGGCTGTGACTGCAATCCTATGCTGGAGGGCTGGCATGGGTATACTTTCACTTATAACAAATCTTCATTCTTTGATAACTGCATCTTAAATTCTGTACCAGGTTTATAGAACCAAATGGAAAACAGAAGACAGAGAACAACGATACTTAAAAAAAACAGTAAAACCTGACTAGTGTCTCAGGCACCTGTAGGAAATGGTAGGGGAGGATGGGATTGAAAGACTACTGTCTGTTCATGAATTACGTCTTACTTCCAGAATCAGGGACAACTCCAGAAAGAATCAGGGACAATAAGGCACACATTTTAAAATATTAGTAACATTTCCTAATGAAGATGACATAATAAAATAATGTGAATTAACATGCACTTTCAGAAGGAAAATAATTCTGTAACTCCAATTACTGTCATTATTTATTAAGTGTAATCCACCACCTTTTCTCCAAAAGTAACCAGTTTTAGGAAGGATTAGGAGGGACAGAAAAATTCTGAGCCAAAGTCATGGATGATTCTTCAAGTCAGGGACAGTTGGAGTTCATAATGGTGTTAAAAGGCAGAGCAAAAATTTGCTTTGGCTTGCCACTTGATTTACACCTGGGAGCACCCATGGAATACAAATCTGGGAGAATATACTGTCTGCATGCATGCAAATAAAGACAGCATGCAGAAGCACACTTCCTGTGGCCAGCAGGAAGCAGAAGTTTGGAGAGCTGCTGTGTATTATGGGTATTGTTCCAGTGGAGGAGGGTAGGCCACCCCACTGGACAGATAAGTTTGTGCACTCTCTGTCACCTAACAGTTGTCATAAGGAGAAATAATAGGCTGATATCACACCCAGGCAGGGTCTGTGGGGTTTAAAATATAGTGAAGAAAGTCTTCTGTTAACTGTCCTGCATTTACAGCCACAGCTAGGTCAACAACAAGACTATTGTTAAATCTCTTACATCTATAGCCGCAGCTAGGTCAACATGCTGTGCTAAATTAGCCTGGGATGGCTGGTTCTCACCCACCCCCATAAGGAATGAATGATCAAGTGGAGTAAAAGTATTGAGGCCATCTGGCAG